>NW_026868278.1:0-156745 GCF_020745735.1 Hemiscyllium ocellatum
CCTCCAACACCAGCAGATCTTTCTGCAGAGATAGCGTCCAAAACAGCTTACAATTGGCCGAATGCCGTCTGTCCATAGCCCATTACATTCTCAGCAATATGTCTCCCGTCTTGCTTTCTTGCTCTCTTGAAATGAATGCAAACGTTGTTCTTTTGCTTTCCTAACCTCCAACTGAACATGCACGTTAACCCATAAGAAGGACGAGTGTTTCAAAATGCTTTTGTGCTTCAGATTTAATGGATCCTTTTTGAACATAGTGTCTCCTCTATTCTGCCTACCAATGTCCATATTTTCACACGTTCCCATATTGTGTTCTATCACCATGTGTTTTCCCACAGTCCTAAACTGTTCAAGCCTTTCTGCAGCTTCCCCACTTCCTCAATATCATCTGCAAACTTAGGAAACTGAACTCAAGTCCCTTGTTCAGTTTGTTCATGTATAATATATTTCCTGGCTCCCTAAGGACTGCCCCGCCATCTACAAGGCACTACAGTCAAGGTGCTTGACTCAATTCAGGTTGAAGAAGTGGCTTGACTTGAATTACACCTGTAAAGTCTTCAGTCCCTGCACCACTGACTCTCAGTAGAAGCACATCCTACCCCCCTTTTGTTGTGAGTTTACTTCATTATGGCGCAGAATACCACTCTATTGATCACACTCCCGTCTCAACACTAACTGAGTGGTGCTCACACCAACCATGACACTGTGTATTGATGACGATGGAGGGAGGTCGGCGAGGGATGTCTATGATGAATAACTGTGTGACTGCCAGGCTGAAACCAGCCTTGGATGTACCTGTGCCCGCTGTCACCGCTGCAGGCATGATCAGTCTTCCTGCAGGTCAAATCATGGAAAGCGCTGGGCCTGGATAGTGTTCCCAGCTGAGCACTCAGATCCTGTGAGGACCAACTGGCAGCGGTATTCACATACAATTTCAGCCTCTCCCTCCCACAAGCTCAAGTCCCAATCTGCATCAACCTTGTAAGTGAGAAAGCTCATGCTTTAATGACTTGATGATTACCGCCCAGTGGCTCGAACCTCAATAAACATGGAATGATTTGAAAGGCTGGTTCTGGCCCACATCACCTCCAATCTCCCAGCCTAACTTGATCCCCTATAATATGCCGACTGATGTAACGGATCCACAACAGATGTCATACCCCAAGCCCTGCACTCATCCCTAGGATATCTGGACAACAAAGACACCTACACCAGACTCCTGCTCATTGATGACACCTCCACCTTAAACGTCTTTCTCCCCTCCAGACTGATCTCAAAATTCCGTGACCTTAGCCGCGGCTCCACCCTCTGCAACTGGATCTCCCGGTTTCTGACCCACTGACCACAACTAGACAAGATAGGTATCTGCACCTCCGCCACAATAACACTCAACACAGGAGCTCCTGGATGATGTGTCCCCAGCCCCCACGGTACTCCTGCAGACACACGGCACTGTCCCTCAGCCCACAACTGTATTCCCTGTATATGCACAGCTGTGTACTCACCCCCGACTGTATAGCCTGTACACGAAGAGATGTGCCCTCAGCCCCCAAATATACTCCCTGTACACATACAGCTGTGTCATCAGCCCCGCTCCTGTACTCCCTGTACACACACGGCTGTGTCGCTCAGCCCCTACTGTATTCCCTGTACACCCACGGCTTTGTCAACACCCCTTACTGTACTCCTGTATCACACTGGCGTGTACATCGACCCTTACTGTATCCCTACTGACACACACACACGCTTTGTCATCGACCCCTACTGTACTCCCTGTACACACACGGCTTTATCAGCAGCCCCTTACTGTACTCCCTGTACACACATGACTTTGTTAACACGCCCTACTGTACCCCTGTACACACATGGCTGTGTCCCTCAGCCCCCGATTGTACTCCCTGTAGATGCACAGCTGTGTCCTCAGCCCCTCACTGTACTCCCTGAGCACAACGGCTTTGTCATCAGCCCCTTACTGTACTCCCTGTACACACACGGCTGTGTCATCAGTCCCCTACTGTCTCCCTGTACACACACGGCGGTCATCAGTCCCCTACTGTGCTCCCTGTGCACACACGGCTGTGTCCTCAACCCCCTATTGTACTCCCTGTACACACACGGCCGTGTCTCTCATCCCCCTATTGTACTCCCAGTACACACACACGGCTTTGTCATCAGCCCCCTACTGTACTCCCCCTGTACACACATGACTGTGTCCCTCAGCCCCCTACTGTACTCCGTAGCACACGTGGCTGTGTTGCCAAATTCCAAGCAATGCCAACTGTAAGTTTGCTGATGCCTTCACCAAAGCAGGAGGGATATCATACAACGATGAGTCTGAACACAGAAAGGAGATAGTGGGTCTGGTGGCATGGTGGAATGATAATAACCTCCCTCTCAAATTCGCAAAAGTAAAGAACTGATCATTGACTTTCGAACGAACGGAGAGGAACAAGCCACTATCTCCATCAACAGTCGAGAGAGTGCAGAGCGTCAAGTCCCTCGAAGTGATGATACTTACCCTGGAATTCTCCCACAGGTGTGACATCACGATCGTTCAAAAACGTCTCTCCTTCCTCACTTGGCTCCGGATATTTAGCATGCACTACTTCTACAGATGCACTATAGTGAACGTACTGTCCGGGTGCGTAATGGCCTGGTTCGGCAGCACTCTGCCCAGGACCATCAGAAACTACAGAAGATTGTGATCACAGCCCAGACTATTACAGACTCCAATCTCCCAACCAAAGACACGATTTACACCGTTCGTTGCAGCAGAAAGGCTGACAACATCTACTTCAGATTACTGAGGGAAGGGCGGGAGGAAATAACTGGGGCCATAGCAGATATCTTTGTAGCATCCTTGACCACAACTGAGGCCCCGGAGGACTGGAAAGTTTCTAATCCCCTTGTTTAAGAAGGGTAGCATGAATAATCCAGTTAATAATGGACCAGTGAGCCTGACGTCTGGGATAGGAAAGCTGCGAAAGAAGATACTGAGGATAGGATCTATTCTCATTTGGATGAAAATGGTCTTATCAGTGATAGGCAACATGGTTTAGTGCAGGGAAGGTCATGTCTTACCAACTTAATAGAATTTTTAAGGAAGTGACAAAGTTGATTGATGAGGGAGGGCTGTAGATGTCATGTACATGGACTTCAGGAAGGCGTTTGATAAGATTTCCCATGGTCAGGTTATGAGAAAGTGAAGTCACATGGTATCCAGGGTGTGCTAGCTACATGGATACAGAACTGGCTTGGCAACAGGGGACAGAGCGTAGTAGGGGAAGGGAGCTTCTCAAAATGGATAACTGTGACCAGTGGTGCTCCATTTAAGATGTTTCCAGAAAGATACATGAATGGGCAGGGGTTATAGGGATATAGACCTTTAGAAAATAGGATACAGGTTGAGATAGAGGATTTGGATTGCCCAGTCTTGGGCCGCCGAATGGCCTGTTCCTGTACTGGAATGGTGTTTCTTCTAACATTACCAAAGACCCATCATATCCCTGGAAATCTCCCACAACCTCTTCCATCAGGCTATAAGATACAGACGTTTGAACACACAGAGCAGCAGGTTCAGGAACAGATTTTTCCTAGCTGTTATTAGACTGATGAATGGACTTTCTAATCTCAGATAATGCTTATTTTGTTCATATTGACCTCGCCTAGCGCACGCCCTGTGCAGCGTAACCTATATGCCTCTCAGGCATGTTTTACAGCCATCGTTCAGTACATCCATGCTTACCTTGATCCATGATCTGCCTGGACATCTTGGAACAGGACAAAATAAATCCTCACCTCCCTACCCCCATCTCCCTCCAGTGCTCAGGCTGAGGCCTCTCCAGTCATCACCCCCAGCTCCTCCCATTCTGCCCAGTTCCCCTTGACACTATCCCCAGCTCCCTGTAAACTTTGTCTCTCACTGTTTCTCTCACACTGCCTATTTCCCTGTGTTTTCCTTTTCACTGTCTTCTGTTTCTTTCCCTGAACCTATTATCTTCCCTTCTCCCTGCACATATGACTGTCTGTTTACTTGTTTTGTTTCCTTTCTCTCTTTGACTGACTGTCCATCTGTTTCCCCTCGCTGTGTTCTCTTTCTCCTTCCATTTGTTTCTGTCTCTTTCTCCTTCGTTGTGATGGTGATGGCTTCTGTATTCGTTTGAAGTAGGTAATGGTTCATTGGTTTGATGTTGGAAATACAATACACTGAATAGGGTTTTGGTATAGTGGACAGAATTTAAAATTATCAGTTAAATTTCAATTATTGTCCATTTAACAGCCAATTGTTGCATCTCACTATTTTTAAACCGCCCGTCTCCCAGTGCTCGGCATACTGGCAACTCAAAGCATTCTATTCGGGTGCATAATGACCCGACATTGTAACTGCTCTGTCTAGGACCAAAAGAAACTACAGATGGTTGTGTGCACAGCCCAGACAATCACGGAAGACAACCTTCCGTCCATTTATACTTGTCATTATCGCAGAAAGGCTGGCAACATCAAAGATCTCTCCCAAACTACTAATGATCTCCTACAACCTCTTCCAACAGGGAGCAGACACAGGCTTGAAAACATGGACCAGCATGCTCAGGAACACTTCTTTCCCTACCATTATTACCAAAATTGACATCTCTCACTTTTCAAATAATATTAATCTTGGTAGTGTCGATCTTACTTTGCACACTTCCTGTGAAGCTGTAACCTGTATGCCTCACTCTGTCCAAGGACCATGTGATCTCTGTTTTCTTTTTAGGGTCATTTGCCTGGACTACCCGCAAAGCAAACCTTTCCATTGTACATTTGACTAAAATAAATGAAACCAAATCAGATCAAACACGTGGACTGCAGTGGCTCAAGGTCTTCTCAAGGGCAACTGGAAAAATAAACTAATGCTGCCCCAGTCAGAGAAACCCATATCTAATTAATGAATACAAGAAGATGACCACACTTAGGGAGGATAGACAGAAGGAATCAAATCGCTTTAAACATGATCTTAGATATAAATAGTTTTCCCTCACTATTTGTAAGTAGAGTGTTCCTACAAAACCGTTCACAAGCTGATATGGTGTAAAGTGTAGTGGCACTAATTTATATGGGAAAAATTTCAGCTTTCTTCGTAAAAGTGAAAATCCTGTTCGGATTTCTTTTGGTTAGCGAAACAATGTCATAATGTAAGTCATTCGGAAAAGGAAGTGGCGAAAAGTGAACTTTTGAAAAGCGGGGGATACCTGCATTTACAAGGGCATGATATTCAGGAAGATGGGAAAGGCGAAAAATAAATGAGGTGAATCTCACATTTGATTTCCAGCCCAGCTGATCATCATTCTCTTTGTTTGCTCTTTTTCTTCTGTATCTCTCTTTCTCTATATGATTCCTCCTCCCCTTCAAAGCAGATTTCCCTGTCAACGGTATTAATCACACTCCTTTCCTGATGCTTTCGGTTTAGGAGAGTTTCCCAGCACTTCCTGTTCGTTTCTTTACATTTCTTTGTATAATTTCAGATTTTCAGCATCTTCCCTTATTTGATTTCACCTTCAATTTTTTTTAATCCGTGGAATATTGGTATCTCTGCCAAGGGCAGCATTTGGTGACCATCACTAGTTGCCCTGACTCTGAGGCCACTCCACAAGCCAATATAAAGTTAAGCAGATTGCCATGGGTCTCAAGTCACAATTAACCCTGACCGGGCAATAACACTAGATTTCTTAACCGAAGGTGATCAGTGAAAGAAAAAGGTTTTCAGACAAAATGTTGCTTTTATGTTTGTTTTTCGTGAAATTCACTTTTATTCCAATTCTTATCATTTTTAAATAAAATTCTGTTATCAGCTCTAGGTACATGTGGTAGGACTTGAAACAAATAACTTGAAACAATATCTTTCGTTTAATAAGATTTGCTTCTGAAATGCATCCAGCGACATTCCTACATTCATACATTGTCCTAATCATGAAGTAACGTCCGAGACAAGAACAATTATATGGTTGAAATATTTGTAACCGGAAAAGTGGTCATCAGAGATCGAGAGACATTAAGTCTTAATTTTACCGACGTGCAGCCAATGGTTTGTTCAGCCACATCACTGACGCAGGATGGAGATTGGGGATATTATGAGCTGGGAGTGGACAGGTTTGATGACAGAGAGAACACGAGACATAAATCAGTTCAGGTCAAAAAGGGATCTCGAGGTTGTGCACAGTTTTGTTCACAGATGTTTGTGAGGGAGCAGTCTGCAATTCATCGATAATGAATGGAGACTGCAATTGAAACTGTAGACAATAGTTTCTTTCTCTGACAAATATAGATAACAGAATTTTCAACGAAGTTCAAAGTTGTTTATGAGATTAATGAATAGACAGAGGTAGAGAACGCCAACAATAGCGAGAATAGGTTAGTAGCACACCCTCCACCCTGCCCAGAATAATCATCAGCACTGCTGAAATCCGATATGGTAGAAATTCCTAATAGGGGGAAATCTTGAAAACACTCAAGGAAAATCTCCTCTCCGTTGCTGTAATGTTTCAATGCGCTATTCTCAGATTCAGATCTGTCCTCTCTCTGTCTACACAGCTGTTGATCTCTGTTACTGTTGGAGCAGTGGGATAGCACACTGAATGAACCCCTCACCAATAGGAGAGGGAAACCCTCCAATGACACGTTTGCCTTGCATGGAGACAGACATCAATCACAGTCACTGAGCAAACAGTCCTAGATTTCAATACAGCACATTCAGTTCACAATATAACTGAACTGGACTACATGTTGGCATTGCTTGCTATTGGTCACATCTCCCATCACCAATTGCTCTAGTGAAGTCAGTTCTGGGAGAATGATGGATGTTATCTTTTCATGGGTTGATGATTCTGTTCTGTTGTCCATTTATTATGCTGTAACCATCTGTCCCCAAATCCATCCGCCCCAAAAAGAATCACAATCAGGATGTTACTATGGTGATCTCTCCTCCACGGGAATAAACGCCAGCGAACAGACTGTCACTGGGCACAGTTGCCCTGAACATAGACAGGAAGAGTGTTCCTCGCCCTGTCCAGAAGGCAACTTTGGGACTTCCATAGGGAATATGCTTCAGTAATTAATTTATACAACAAATTGACAAACTTCCAAATGCGGTTTTATTTGCTGTAAAACAATTTTTTTACACATTTTGGCCTCAGTCCAAAACCAAAAGTCATAATTACAATGAACTTATTCATTAAGACTTATGAATTAATGAGTCCGGTTCGAATGATCATGACATTGGCTGCGAGATGCGGCGGAATGGGTCAGTGGCTGCGGAGACTGCATGGGGAGTACATGATATTGCCCAGTCATCATCACTCCTTCTCACAGACAGAATTAAATCTAATGCACAACAGGGAAACAGCCAACAGTTGGGAGATGAATGACGACGTGATCTGAACAGGATAATTTTAAATGTGATAAAATGAGCAACATTTATATACGCACCATTTTATCTTTGGGTATACAGATCGAGTAGGGTCACTGGATCTGAAACATTAACCTTGATTTCTCTTCACAGATACCGCCAGACCTGCTGAGCTTGCCCACTAAGTTCTGTTTTTTTTTTAGATTGATCATATTGTTCATATCTGGCAGGATACTTACAATTAAAAGCAGACACTAATAACAAAACGTGAAGAGCTATGTGGATAATACAGGAGACTAACAGTAGAGATATAGTCATTTCAAGCTGGAAGAGACGATGGGCTGACTTCCCCCTACTTTTGCTGTAAATAATTCTATGATATGTAATCAAAGCCTTTGGAGAGGGGGTAGACAAGCTAGTTCCATGAAGGATACAGAGTGTTCCATCATCAATAATCTATTCCTAATATCTCATGAAATTTCAGCTGGCTCTGAAATGTCTTTTCAAACAAAGTGGAGTTCCTGAGATTTATAGGATATTCAGAAAAATATTCTTTTTTTCCTTTGAATCCTAAAGAAGAAACAGATTTTGGGCATAACACAGGTATCCCAGACGCACCAACTATAATAGGAACTGAAAAGGACTACATTGTCCATATGCAACCAAATTCATCATGTCGCCCTGTCAAGAACCATGAAATATAGTGATGCGGAAACATGAAATACAAACAGAAAATGGTGTAGAAACGCGACAGATGAGGAAGTATCTGCAGAGAGGAACAGCGTTAATACATCGAATATGATATGACACTGTTCTGAAAAAGTCATATTGGAATCAAAGGTTAATTCTCTGTATCCCTTCTCAGAGGGTGCCAGACCTGCTGAGTTTGCCTCTATCGATTTCTTTTTTCTTTCTGAACTGTGACAAATTGACTGATCTGAACCATATAAGCAAAGCTGCTATCTCAGTTGAATCTTGAGTAATTTGTTATGGACATTAAATGAGAAATTACAAAGTTCCTATGTTTCACAGGGCTCTAAATATCGATGACGTATTGCATTGTGAGACAAAGCCATTGTGAGACACTGTCTTTTGCATAGGTATATCTTGGATATTCTGTGAAATGGTCACCCAGTCTACCTTTATTTTCCCCAAAGTAGGGCAGACCACAATGTGAGCAGCGAATGTAGTAGACCGGATTGTGGGAAATGTTTGTAGGATGCTGCTTCACCTCGGAGGTATACTTGGCCTCTTGGGTAGTGAGGAGGGAGGATGTAAATGGGAAATGTAACACCTCCAGCAGGGGAAAGTGAAGTGGACCTGTGGTGGGGGTGGGGAGGTGTTGGGAGTGAATAAAGAGCGGACCAGAGTATTCTGGAGGAACTGGTCTTTTAGAATGCGGAAAAGGGAGAGGAGGCAAATATGTGTCTAGTGGTGGCATCTCGCTGGAGGTGAGGTAAATGCAGACTGATGATCCTCTGCATATGATCCTCTGCATCTGATGGGTTGATAGGTAAGGACAAGGGTAACTCTAACACTTTTGTAGTAGGGAAGAAAGAGGCTGAGGGTGGAAGTCCAGGAGGTGGGTCGAAACCGGTTAAGGGTCTTGTCGATAACAGTGCTGGGGAATTCTCGGGTGAGGAAGATGGAGGAACTGAGAGAATGGAATGGAGTCTTTGAAGGAAACAGGGTGTGAGGGTGTATACTCCAGGTAGCTGTGGGAGTCGGTGGGTTAATACTGGATATGAATGTCCGATCTATCCCCAGATATAAAAGCAGATAAATCGAGGAAAGGAAAGGAGGAGTCAGAGGTAGATCAGGTGAAAGTAGGGGAGTGCAAATTGGAAACTATGAACTTTTCCAATTCTGGAGAGAGAGGAGCAGCAGCCAAGATATCATCTATGTATAGAAGAAAGAGATACTGGAATAGAACTGGAACAAGGATTGGTCTACGCATCCCATACAGGTATAATTGGGCCCACATACGTATCAATGCACCCCGTCTGTGTGGCAGGACCAGGCTGAAGCAATGAGTCTGGCAGGCAGTTCTGTTTGTGGATTTAAAGGAGGAGATAAAAGCGAACCCTGTTGTCAGAGGACCATCCGCGTCGGGACTGTAAGGCGGGGGTGAGTGTGTGTGTTTGGGTGTGTGGGGGGCTGGGCGAGGGGGTGGGAATCTCTAGATGAAATGTGGTCAGATATAGTTATAAAATAACCTGATGTGCCATGGTATGGATATGGAAAACCAGGTGAAATGTGGAGGTATCTGAGAGCTGACACTCAGCCTCTGAAATGTAGAGGTGATTCCACCAGACGACAGCAGCACCTCCCTTATCGGCACAGGCTGAATAACATAGACAGGGTTGGATCGAAGCATACAGCGTACAGTCTTTTCAGAGGGTGATAGGTTGGATAGGGAGAGGGCGATATAGAGAATTTAAGACAAACAAACTCACATGGAGCGTTCTTAATGAACAGATTAAGTTCAAGTAAATGCCAGAGGAATGGGTCCAGGTGGAGGGAGAGGGTTGGAGCTGGGTGAAGGGTCTATGGGATGGGAAGTGGACTCTTGCACAAATAATTGGACATCGAGGAGAAGACGATGGAAGAGGAGTTCATGGTGGTGTGGTAGGTTCCAGAGGTTCATCGGCATCTCTAAGTTATTCTACCTTGTGGGCCTCGTATATCTGGCAAGCATGGTGATTGAGTTGGAGAATTAAGTAGAATTGGGGAATGGTGCAGCCTTGAGCCAATGTGATGTGATGCTGTTGAACAGAGAAAATGTTGATCTCAGTGACAACGACACCGCACGACCAGACCACAGAAAGTAAATGACTGCAAATAATAGGAATCATTATCTTATTGTAATACTCTGATTTCATTGGGGTGACACTCAACCAGCAAGGTCTTACTTTTCTGAGATTTTAGACGAAACTGTGAAAACTGAATGTATCTTGATATTATTAATAAGACAAATCCATCCATGGTTTTGGAAGGCACTAGCAAAAGCAGAGTTTATTTGACATTCTGAATAGCTCTTGGGAAGGTGTCATTATTCATTGAGGAAATTACCAGCACAGAATTTCCTCCGATTCCCATTGACCACATTTTCCTGAGGGTCAATGATGCTGCAAGAGCCAAATGCTGCATTGATGGCAAGGGAAGTTACTCTGATCTCACCTCAACTGACATTGGAAAATAAGTTAAAATACTAAAGAGAAAAAAGATAGAACACGGCATTTTTGAACAATGTGGTCACTGTCCTCGCAATGATTAAGGACAAAGAGATGCATGGACTTTTGATTCTGAGGAGAGGTGTTTCCTATTTGGGATGAGGCTGTTTGGTTAAGCGCTGTGACAGAGAGACAGAAAAAAATTCCAGTCTCTATGGGGATAAAAATACACCCTATTCACGGTGCATTGGACAATGACATACACTATTGTCTGTTCCTATTGGGCATTGGTATTCTCAATCTCATCGTTCACTGATGACCAATAGCAGCACAGAAGCCAGCAGCTCCAATCACCCCAGTGGAAAGCAAAAAGGGTAAGGGATGGCCAGTGGAAGTGAGAGTAACTACGGAACTGGTGTAGCTTATAGTTGGAGTGGCAGAGGAAAGGTGGGAAGAGATATCATCAGTAGAAGAGTATGTCGCAGCAGAAGTGGTCGTGCAAGGGAAGTAGGAGTGTAAAGGAAGAGTAGGAAGGGGAAGAAGAATGGCTAATGAAGTTTTAGTGACTGGGTAAAGCTTGTAATAGGAAAACTGAGGTTGGGTGTAAACCACCACTGTTCAGGAAAATTGGGAACTGATTCGATTGAAAATTAAGATGTGATGCATTTCTTTATCTATCACTTGATTCTTTATCAGATTGAACACTCACTCTGTGGTTTTGTATCTCGGTCAAATGCAGGTGACGTGTTTTTTTTCTCCCCTGGGGTTGTGCCTCAACATTTTTGAATTTTTTAACAGTATGTATTTGCTCCCAATTCAATGTCGACATGAGAATATGATTTTATCTCCTGCAGTTTGTCCATAACATAGAATTTAATTGAATATTTATCCTCATCACATTAAATGATTCAAGCAATGAATCAGTGTCCATCCTGCAGATGAAAGATTTCTTCAGTTCTGACTATTGTTACAAAGGATAGTGTCACACAAAAGGCTAATGTTCCAGTGCAAGGTGCCAAACCGTAGTTCACCCTAAATTAGGTACACGCTTTATGAATAAGACATGCTGAGGGACAGAGTGTGAAAGGTGAATTTAACTTTGTGTCGCAAAAGGTATTTGCAGCTCACTCATAATAGGTGTTAACTACATCACTCTGTAAATTCCCCAAAATAAGAACAACAAGAGACTGGAATTTTTAATTATTGCTTTGTGAATAACATGTAGAGAACAGGAATGAAATCAAGGTTTGTTTGTGATATTCATAAATGATGATGGTGAGAATGTGGAAGATGGATGGCAGTGGAATGATAATTAATGTTGGGGATGACACAAAGATTAGTTGGGTGCTTCACAGCGAGGAGGACAGGGTTAGACTACAGGATGATATAAACAGATGATTTCAATTTCCAGATTAATGGCCGATGAAGTTTAACACTGATAAATGTGAGAGGATGCACATCTGAATTAACAAGACAAGTGAGTTCTCAAACGTTGAAGGGCGATGGCTCAGCTTACTCCTTTTTTCTTTGCAGCAGGGAAGGTTGAGCAGGGAACAGGGCACAGATATACAAGAGCATAAGGGGTACAGAGAGGATGAACAGACAGCAGCTGTTTCCCTCTACTCGAAGGATCAAAAACAAAGGGAAACATACTTAAAGCGAAAGGCAGGGGATTGAGTGAGGATTTGTGGAGTCTGTATTGAACTGAGAGGGTGGCACAGACAGAGAATATAAAGTTCCTATGTGAGGAAACAGGCCCTTCGGCCCAACAAATCCACACTGACCCTCCAAAGAGTAACCCACCTAAACACGTTCCTCCTATATTTACCCCTGACTAATGCATCTAACCTACACACCCCTGAACACTTTGGGCAATTTAGCATGGCCAATTCACTTAACCTGCACATCTTTGGATTGTGGGAGAAAACCGGAGTACCAAGAGAAAACCCACGTGGACACGGGGAGAATGTGCGAAATCCAGACAGGCAGTCACCCGAGGCTGGAATCAAACCTGGGTCCCCAGCACTTTTAGGCAAGTGCTAACCACTGATCCGCCGTACTACTCCTGGTGACACGTGCTTTGTTTGCATTTCCTAGGTGGGTGATTGATCAGGTAATTTCACAAACGTTTTAAAAAAGCCTTTGGATATGCACTAGGTGGTGCAGGCTTGCATTTTCATTCAATTATTCTATGTGGTGGCAGCCACGAACATTCAGATATACTCTGAAGCAATAACTAATGGCAGTTCTAGTTTGTTCCATTGACTGTACTCAATAAGTGAGCCTCCAGTGAAGTTCTGGTGTTATCTCCTCCTTTCTATTTAAATGTTTCGGTTTCCTTGAGTTAGTAAGGCAATTTCCTGTGTCAATGATGTCACCTCCGGCCCCTTTTCTCAGAGGATGGTAGATGGAGTCAAAATTGATGTGGTTTTGATGGAGTTCCGGTTGGAATGCAATGTTTCCAGGAATTCTTGTGCTTGTCTCTGATTGGCCTGTCCTAAGATGGATGTGCAGACCTAGACAAAGTGGCGTACTTCCTCATCAGTATGTAAGAAATTGGTGTTGGGATCATGTCTTTTGTAGCTAGTTGATGTTCATATAATCTGTCCACTAGTTTTCTGCTTGTTTTTTCGGTTGTAGTCTTTGTTACAGTTCTTGCAAGGCTTATTATTCCTAGAGCAGAACAGACAAAGATGTGAATTTATTGCGGTGCTCAAAAGTATGAAAAATATTGCAGAGTAGAAAAAGAATACTCTATTAGTTAGCATTACAGCATCAAGGGATTCTAATTTCAAGGTTGTCAGCAAAAGAGCTCGGAGTGAAGAAAGGAAAAACGTCTTTATTTAGAGAGCTGTTAAGAATTGGAGTTGACTGTCTGGAAAAGTTGTGGATAAAGATTCAAAAGAGAACTGGATAAACATTTGGAAATTATGAATTTAATGGGCAACAGTGAGAGGGCTGGCAAATGGGGGGGTGGTGTTTCGGACACATTTTTGGAGCTGATGCATGCATAATGGTCGATGGTTTCCTCCTGTACTTTAAAGTTTTGTACTCTATCATGTGCCAGCTGTGAATAAAGTCAGTATCCAATTATTTCACTGTGTAAATGCTCGCAAATACCTGATTATTTGGTGCAGCATAAGCATTTAAAATGCAAGTATTGCAAGGTCAGATTCATTATGAAGTCGAATTATTACTCAGAACATGAATATTTTACATGTTGTATTCCCATTACTAAAACAGATATATCATTGCTTTGGAACAAATCTCTTTGGAAAGCTTTGACTTTTCACTGACACAATATTATGTTCGTTGCTTTTTTTTCACTTTCCACATTTCATATTAAATATCATTCATTCTAAAAATTAGAAGTTTTCAAATTATTATTCACAAAACTTGATAACACAAATAATTTATTTAGTTTAATATTCACAGTCCATGTAGAATAATTGCCATTTTAAAATTGCTGGCAAATAGCTGAAGATCGTCCATTTCACTGAGAAATTAAAGCGATTGTTTATATATAAATGTATAAAACGCTAATTCTATTTGTATGTTCAATCGTTTTCTCACTCTGAATATGTAATCATTCAGAAAACAACCACTTTAAACATATTGGATTGGCAAAACATTGCTTTGAATCCTGACATTGAATATCTCATTCTGATCACCACAACAGTTATGTTTTTTCTTCGATAAAATAAAATGTACATACTTTATTTTTGTGTGAGAAAATCTTGACAGGGGTTATGTTTTAGTTCCATAGATATAGAATCAACAAAATTGATTTAAAAGAATGTAGTTCAATTGAATGATTATAGTTCACATCTTATTTTTGTCCAATTCATGAAATATAGCAAACATCCGATTATTGTTCTGTACAGGAAACTCAACACCTTGCAATGATCTACGCTGAAATTTTCTTCCAATAGATTTGAAATCATTTGCAGTTATATTGGACCTCACAGCTGCCTGTGACACAGAGAGACTCAGTGGCCTGTTCCAAAATCTGTGCATAGAGCTTCTAACCTGGTTGAGGGCAGTCAGTCAAACATTACCTCAAAACAAATAATTTGGAATCCACCGTGGGCAGGGGGAGAACCCGCCAACAGACTATCACTGGTCTCAGTGTAGGTACAAATGTTGTGCAGGTTAAATACTAATTGCTGACCAGCAATCAAGTTTTAAAATTCATCTTCAGTCAGAGCCTAGCCCAGAGAGCAGACGTGTTGACATGGAGAGCTAGAATCACACCATACAAGTTACCTATAGTGATGAAATCTGACCTGCCTCCCTGACTCCATACATCTGCACCCCGGATCAGACATGGGTGAAGACGTTAACAAGTTGACAATCTATTGCAGTGCCTTGTGCCTCACAAAGAAACCTCTAAAGCCATATCCAATACATGTCACCTTCACATTCTCCAGTATCAAAATAAAATTGTACGTATCTGTGAATGGTCAGAGATGGGTCACACAGTAGAATGGATGTGAAGTAACCAGCAGCAAACGACAATCCAAAAATCACATGAATAACTGAACTTCGCGGATTCCGTCCGGTATAAGTAACCACATCTATTATACTGGCTTTCAGGTGACTGTAACAATGCACACCGTAACTGGAGGTTTTGGCCTTACACCCCTCCAAAGCTTCCTGCTCTCACACACATCACTCCCTCACAAAGTCAACAACTGATGAGAATCCACAAGCTGTGTGAAACTGGAAACATAGAACAGTGCAGAACAATACAGCACTGTGCAGGCCCTTCGGCCTTTGACGTTCTGTCGACCTTTTATTCTACTCAAAGATCAGACGAACCTACATACCTTTCATCCTACTGTCATTCATGTGCCTATCTATTTAAATATTCCTAATATAGTTGACTTTACTACAACTGCTGGCTGATCATTGCACACACCCAACATTCTCTGTTTAAAGAACCTACCTCTGACATCTCCCCTAAACCTAACTTAAAATCATAAGGTAGCCATTTCCACCCTGGGAGAAAGTCTCTGTCTATCCACTCTATCTGTGCCTCTCATCATCTTGAACACTCCTGTCAAGTCACTTTCCATTTGTCTTCTTTCCACTGAGGAAAACACCCTAGCTCCCTCAAATTTTCTTTGTAAGACATTCCCTCCAGTCCGGACAGCATCTCCTCAGCACCCTCACTAAAGCATCTACATCTTTCCTATTAAGAGGCAACCAGAACTGATCACAATATTCTAAGTGTGGACTTACCAGGGCTCCATAGATTTTCAACATAACCTCGCAGCTCTTAAACTCAATCCCTCGGCTAATGACCACATCAAACACATCCTTAACAACCTTATAAACCTGGGTTGCAACTTTGTGGGAGCTATGCCATGGACCATATGATCCCCCGCTCCTCCACAATGTAAGAATCCTGCCTTTAACCCTATATTCTGCATTCACATTCGACCTTCCAAAATGAATCGTATCCCACTTTTCCGTATTGAACACCATCTGCCACTTAGCAGCCGAGTCCTGCGTGCTGTCAATGTCCTGTTGCAAACTAAACAGCCCTCCACTCTATCCACAGTTCCACCAACCTGTGTTACATCATCAAACTTACGAACCTACCCTTACACTTTGTCATCCAAGTCATTCATCAAAATCACAAACAGCAGAGGTCCCAGAATCGATCCCTACTGCTCACCTAATTCCACACTGAATACTTCCCATTTACCACGACCCTCTGTCTTCTATGGGCTAGCCAATTTTGTATCCAGACAGATAGGTCTCCCCGTATGCCATGCCTTCTTACTTACTGAATGAAACTACCATGGGGAAGTTTATCAAACAACTTGTTAAAATCCATGCACTCAGCATTCACTGCTCTACCTTCTTCAGTGTGCTTAATCCCATCCTCATAGAATCCAGTAAGAGTTCTGCAGTGTGACCTGCCCCTCACAAAGCCATGCTGACTATTTCAAATCAAACAATATTTTTTCAGAATCCTCTCCAATACTTTGCCAAATACTGATGTAAGACTGACTGGTCTGTCATTCTCAGGACAATCCCTGTTCCCTTGCCTGAACAATGGAGTAACATTTACCATCCTCCACTCATGCGACACGACTCCAATGGAGAGTGAAGACGAAAAAACCACCGCCAAAGGCAAAGATATCTCTTCCTTCTCTTCTTGTAGTAACCTAGGGCGTTTCCCTTCTGGCCGAGGGATTTATCTATCCTTATGTTTGTACATCAATCAGTCTGTATTTCACTTCAACTTGTTTATTCCCTGTCCAACCAACTGATTGACTGCTTTCCATTTCAGGGCTCTGTACAGTGCTACTTTCCTGAGCAAGTATGGTTCCCAATATCCTATGTATTATGGAATGGAAAACATAGGAACGGCAGATGCCAAGGCTTTGACTCTGGTGCTCCTTGGATGCTATTTTACTAGCTGTGCGTTTGCAGCGCCATAATTTTCGACTCTGTTCACTAGTACGTGCTTTCTCCATTACTGGGGGCTGTCCCCTCTGCACACCGAACAGGGAACTAATCAGCAGCATCTCGTTGTATCTGGAGCTGACTGCTCAGTTCTGGAAAGTTGCATTTGATGAATACATTTACTAAAAACGAAATTAAAATTCAACAAATATTCATTCATTCCGAGAGTTATAGTTTCGGATCATGAATTGGACAGGTTGACAACGAACAGGGAATGACTGAAGGACCCCGAGGTACAGAGTGTTCCAAGTGATATATTCCAAGTTGGATGTGCTTTACCTTAATGCTGTTAATATTATCAGACAGACAGAAATGATAAGGAAACGAGGTGACATGTGGAAGTGTGACATTTGTGCCGTTTCTGAACTGTGTTTGGGGGAGGTCAGGGCTGGCAACGCAATACTTTGTGGTACCAGAACTACAGGAGAAAGTGAGGACTGCAAATGCGCGAGATAAGAGTTGAAAATGTGTTGCTGGAAGAGCGCAACAGGTCAGGCAGCATCCAAAGAGCAGGAGAATCGACGTTTTGGGCAAGAGCGTGAAGAAGGGCTCATGCCTGAAACGTCAATTCTCCTGCTCCTTGGATGCTGCCTGACCTGCTGCTCTTTTCCTGCAACACATTTTCAGCAGTACCAGAACTATTGTCAGGACACGACGAGGGTCAAGCAGGAGGTGGTGTTGCCTTATTCATGATGGAGTCAGTTACTGGCGTAAGAAGGGACGATATCTTGAAAGTATCTTCTAATGACTCTTGGTGGTTCGAGCGCAGGATCAAAACCATGACACAAATACTGCTAGGGATATATTATTAGACCCCCAGATAAAGGAAAGTATGAGAGCAGGTATATAACCAAATTATTGAGGTGTGTAAAAACAATAATAGGATCATTATATTCAGGCATGTCAAATCCAAACATTCATTAGGTCATTGATAACTTTTTAAGAGGGGATAAGTGCTTTAAAATTTATTCCAGAGAGCTTCTTATATCAACATAGAGCATATACAACAATGGGCAGTGCAGTGCTGGGCCTCACTGTGGAGAAGAAAGACAGTCAGCTGTTCCAGGCAGAAGTGGGAGAGCATTACAGGACCAGTGACCTTGATATTGCACATTTTGACTTTGCTAAGGAAAATATCCCAAAAATGGGGAGACAGATTTTATGGGGGAAAAATGACAGGATCTGGCCAAAGTGCAGATGCTTCTGGGTGAAACTGTAGCAGAACAAAGTGGGGCGGGGGTTGGGGGATCATTTGATTAAAATTGAATTGACCACAGGTGACATCGTGTAAGGCTGGAGGATAGCAAATATTGTGCCCTTATTCAAGAAGAACTGAAGAAAAAAGCCTTGGAACTACGGACCAGTAGGTTTAACATCCGTGGCAGTTAAGTTACTTGAGAAGGTTGTGAGGGATAACATTTATATTCATGTAGAAAGACAGGCTTTGATTAGGAATAGTAAATGTGGCTTTATGCGAGGAAGTTTATGCCTGACAATTTTCTTAATGTGATTGGATGATGTGACCAGGAAGATTGACTTGGGTGGGGCAGTAGACGTCGAAACATGTAATGTTGGAAAAGCACAGCAGGTCAGGCAGCATTCGAGGGGCAGGAGAATCTATGTTTCGGACTTAAGCCCTTCATCAGGAACGTCCAAAACATCGATTCTCCTGTTCTTCTGATGCTGCCTGACCTGCCGTGTTTTTTCCAGTGCCACACTTTTCTACACTGATCTCCAACATCTGCCGTGCTCACTTTCTCCATGGGCGGTAGATGTCGTCGATATGGATTTCAGCTACAGCAGAACAGAATAAGGCTTTACAATCCCCCGAGACTGATATACATTTACAGGAGGAGGCCAATAAGCTCCTTGGGCTTATAAAACTGTAACCAGATTATCCAGTTACACAGCAACAGGATCAGTCTATTCAGCTATTTGAAGTCAGTAACATAGGAAATGGAAGAGGTCACAAAGTGACTAGACTTTGGGTTATACTGGAATAAAACCAGGCGACATAGCCACTAAGACCTGCCCTTCCGTTCAGTAAGTCAGAGCTGAGCTGCAATCGACCACAATTTCTCCTTCATGCCAAATTCTTCGTAGCCCTCGTCTCTCTGTCTGGTCAAAATCCATTGTAACCCATTCGCACCCTCCACTCCCAACATTTCAGTGATGTAGCCTCCTCACCCCAACCAATTCCTTCCCGCTTTATCTGCAGCTCCCACTTCCACCCCCCCAACTCCCCACCCCGCGCACTCCACCACAACCCAGTTCTGAAGAAAGTTTATACCTGAAATGTTGATTTTCCCAACTCATGATGCTCCCTGGCTTGCAGTGTTCTTTCAGCCATCCGTTTGTCTCCTACAACTCAGGAAGATAGAGTCTAGTCAGCACAACTTGCTGGTAGGCAGGAACCATGGCTTTCTCACTGAAGTCCTTGAACCTCTGCCCTCGGGCCAGGAGGAAGACATTCTGTCCCTCGAGACACTGACACATGAACAGAAGAGGCCATTCAGCCCCTCCAAACTATTACACTGAAATAGGAGGATGTCATTGTTGCTGCAACACGACAAACCAATGAGGCATGGACTGCACTGACAGACTGCTCCATGTTGTTCCTCCTGGCTCCATTGTTAATGGTACACACGTGTTATGTTAACGTGGTTTGCTGACCATGAAGAGGGAAAGTGGTTTATACCAAGTACCAAGGAGGCATCTTCCATCTCCGAGATGTTATGGACTAGGCTAGACTATTCCAAACATTTTTAGGCAGGCAGCCCAGAGCATACCTTTGCAATTTGTTTCGGTACGTGTACAATGAATATTACCTGGAGTAATTTAGCTAGGTTGACTATTAGATTTTAAAACAGACAAACACTTCATTCATAAAATTACACAATGAAACACAAAGAACAGAATAAAGAATCGCGGCAGAATTCAACCTATTCAGCTAGACTTTGTTATACTGTTCCGAATATACACAACTGTCTTATAACCCTATAAGCAAACTCCCAATAAAAACAGTACAAAAGGAAAACATACTTCCATGTTGAAGTTGAAGGTCAGAAAAGAGAACGAGTTTCCACACAGTTCTCAGTTGAACTTCCCAGTTGTAAACTCAACTGAAACTGCTCTGCTCAGCTAGTTCAGCTAAATAGCTCACCACTCTCCGTTCATTTTACTGGTCACTTATAAAGCATGACCACTTTGGCCTGAAGTCTCATCTGTTTCCGTGCAAACAAAAGGACTCTAAAAATCCTTTTCATCTCTGTACCAAACCAGACTGATCGGAGCTTGGCCCAGTTTTATCATATCTCTGAAAAAAAGGACAGAGTCTCCTTGAGCCAAGGAACAGCTTTTAGACAAAAAGGCACTTGCTTTGTGACATGTTCCCCCCCCCTCCCCCCCGCCAAAGAAAAAGAACCATCAATGCCAAAAGATGGTTGCTTTTCAAACCAAGTGAGTAGTCTCAAAACAGACAGATACATTATATTAATTGTAATCATTTAAACATGCACAAACCCATGCTAATCCAGGCTGTGGTAAACCCACCACCGAACACCTCCGTATCTCATTCGAGACTCAATAACTCATCAGCTTTCACGTTTTCACCATCTGCCACATGCACAATTGTCAGATTGAATGGCTGCAGCAACAAGCTCCATCTAAACAGTCTGGCATTTTGTCCTTAATATTTTCCACAAATGTCAATGTGTTGTGATCAGTGTATATGATGGTCTCAGATGCAGTGCTGATAATATAAACACAGTTATGGTGTAATGCGAACACCAACTTTAAAGTCTCTTTCTCCACTGTTGAAGACTTCTTTTGAACGTTCGACTTCCCAGAAAAATACCCGATGGGTCTTTCTATTCCTCATCATCCTCCTGCAGGAACACCGGACCGACACTCACATCACTGGCAACGATAGCCACCTTGAATGGCTTCAGGTAACTAGTGTAGATAATACTGGGGGCAGTGGTTAACACAGTTTTTAGGCTGTAAAATGCCTTTTGACAGTCCTCTGTCCACTGAGATTTCTTGCCCTCGACAATTCGGTGCCCGGAGCAGCCGCACTGCTTAAAGTTTGGCAAAAACTTTCAGTAAAATCCAGTCAATCCCATGAACTGTAGTACTGCATATTTCTTTTTGTTAACGGTGTGAAACAATCCCCAACAACTTTCGTTTTCGTATCTCATGGGTCCATTTGTCCATGTCCAATACCGTGACCCAGGAACGTGATTTGGGCTTTCTCAAATTCACTTTTAGCTAGGTTTACCACCAAGCATACCTTCTGAAGTCAATTTACCAAGTCCCATAAATGCTGTAAATGTTCCTTTCATGAGTCACTAAAAACCATCTGGTCATCAACGTACACCGCATAGTTGGGTAATCCGGCAATGACCTTATTATCAGTCTCTGGAATGTGGCAAGATCGTTTTTCATAACAAATACCGCAACTTTGTACTGATATAGTCCATTTGGCGTTATGAAAGCCGAAATTGCCTTCACTCTCTCTGGCAGAGGTTCTTCCAGTAGTCTCTACGCTAATCCAAATTAGAAATGTAAATAGCTTCTCCCACTTTTTTGAGACAATTTTCCAGACGTGGAATTGGATATGCATCAGTCTTCGTAACGGCATTGACTTTGTAATAGTTCACAGATGACCGTTGGGGCCCATCTGGCTTTGTCACCATGACGATACGTGAGCTCCAGTCAATGTAACTCACTTCGACTATGCCATCTTGGAGCACGTGCTCTTCTCTTTCTGAGCCTGTGCCAATTTGGAGGGTCATGCCTAGAAGGATGTTGCTTAATCAGAACAGCATCTCCTGTATCTACATCATACACGATTATGTTCATACTTCCCAGTTTTTTCCCCATATGTCTCCACGAGATAGCAATAAGTCTTTCAGGTCGCTTTGCTTTTCTTGTGTAAGGTAACTCAATAATTTATCCCAATTTTTGACAACTTTCTCATTATTCAATTTGATTTCAGGAATATCCAAATCTGAATCCTCTGAACTTGGTTCTTCCTTCTGTGCTGTCATCATTAATACCTTATTGTCTTACTTTCTTTCACTATCAAAATACCTTTAGAGCATATTCACATGACACACTTTGTGAGATCTCTTCCTGTCTGGAGTCCGTATCAAGTAGTTACCCTCATTCAATTTCTTCCCAAATTGATAAGGTACACTAAAACTTGCTTTTCGAGGCTCAACTGTTACTCGAAGTAACACCAAGACCTTATTCCCAATTGCAAATTTGCGAATTTGCGCTGTCTGATCCATCTCCTGTTTCATTGTATGCTGCAATACTTTTAAATGCTGTCTACCCAAATCTCCAGCCCTATTTAATCGTTCCCTAAAAGTTGACACAATGTCCAAATGGGTGGTCTCTGAATTCTGACTTATTATTTCTACTTAACCAATGTTAATGGTCCATTTACTTCATGCCCACAAATTAATTCAAATAGACTGAATTTGGTCGATTCATTCTGTGTGTCTCTGATCACAAATAGTTCAAAAAGAATTTCCTTTTCGCAATCACCTGGATAATCCTGACCATAAAACCTCAACATGGTCTTCAGTGTTTTATGCCATCTCTCTCGTGCTCCCTGTGATTCCAAATCGTACGCAGGAGATTTGAATTGCTTTCTTCCCAAGTTATCCATCATCTCCTTGAATAGTTCGGATGTGACATTTGATCTGTCTAGATTTCTATTGGTAGGGCGTACCTAGTAAAAATAAAACATTGTTTCTATAACTCTTTTAGCTGTGATGCTGTTTAATGGGTCTGCCTCTGGAAACCTAGTCGACACATCCATTATTGTTAATAATTACTTATTCCCACTTATTGTTTGAGGTAGGGGACCTACACAACCTATCAGGACTCTTGTGAAGGGTTACTCAAATGCTGGAATAGGTATTCAAGTCACAGGTTTTATTACTGCCTGTGTGACATGTTTGAGACGTCTGGCAAAATTCAACTACATCTTTGTGTAGTCCAGGCCAGTGAAAATATCTGTATTCCAGCCTGTAATGTCCTCACCCCGAAATGATCTCCAGGTGGTAGCTCATGTGCCACTCACAGCACCTCCTTTCTATACCCAACAGGCAAAACAGTTTGATGAATTTCTGGCCACGTCTGATCTGCTTCAATGTGTGCTGATCTCCATATCAGCATTAAGGCATCATTTATTAAGTAATAACACACAGGAATGCATTCATTCTCTTTCTTGCTAAATGTCTTTTGAAATAACTTTTGTAACACCTCATCTTTCTACTGTAATTCAATCGGCTTAGCAAAGCTCATAATATTTTCATGTTTTCCTACTTGCTCCTTCTCCGTTCCACTTATCTGATCAAAAAGAAACTTTCGGATAAATCTACATCAGCTTCCTTTTCTCTGCCTTTATCCCGCTTCAACCTGTGCATCTTTGATCTTCTGATCACTCAATCAGGCAAAATTCCTGGATAAACATTCTCCAGCTCTTCAGTTGCCTGCATCTCCACTGGGTATTCAACTAGAGTAGGCAGCACGCCTACCAGTGAATCAGCTATATTATTTGCAAGGACAAATTTTATTCCTGGAGCTGAGAGTTAGGGGTCCAGTACTCCTACCACACATTCTACACTCTTGTCTGGTCTCTCTAGCCTTCACTTTACATAACTGAGCATTTTTTTTTTGCCTCACTATGAATTCCTGTTACCAGCACATTTTCTGGCAATAATTGCATAAAGCCTCACCCCTCAGCATTACAGACTGAAAATATCCTGCATCACTTAATATTGGAACCTCCTTACCAATTACTCCTAACCTACTTGAATAAACTTTAAACTTTCATGTAGATTTTTTAATGCAGATTTGGCATGTCCACTAATCATCTTGTACACTCTGAGATAGTTGCCTAACTTCCCTTATGCTTTTTGTTACTCGTCCAACAAAAAGTCCAGGCTTGTCTGGGTATCCGACATCTGGTTTTCTCCCAGACCACAAAGACTGTGATTTTGTGTGGCCCATTTTATTATAATGAGAACACCAGAGTATTTTAACTTCTTTGTCCCCTTCAATGTTTTCTTTATTACGGTGGTAAATTATCCTTATGATCTACACTGTGATTTACCTTTTGCTTTGCACGTAAGGATATCTCTTTGCTCCAATTTCTGTCCCTCAGAGACCAGAACTAATTCTGGAAAGCAAATCAAGTTTATGGACCAGTTCATAATCATCAGCCATTTCAGCAGCTAACATTTCTGCTTACACTCTCTGCTCTTCCACCTGAGTTTGCACTACGTCAGGCAGTGAATTTCTGAAATCCTCCTAATACTAACCTCTCTAAGGGCATTATAGCTTTGCTTGAAATTTAAGCTCTTATCCAACTATCAAGATTAGTCTGTTTGATCCTTACAAACTCAGTATAGGTTTGACCAGGATCCCTCATTTGATTCCTGGAAGGTTGCCTATGCAGAGAAAATGATTTTTTTAACCTTCTCATACTCCCCAGATACCTCCTCTGATAGGGATGTGAATACATCACCAGTCCTACCTACAAGTTCCGTTTGGATCAATAAAACCCACATTGCCTCTGGCCACTGCATTTGTTTAGCCAACTTTTCAAATGAAATGAAAAGGGCATCACATTCTTCTCATCAAATTGAGGCCATGCTCGAACATACTCAAACAAATTGTCACTAGTCTTCTGACTACTAGGGGCTTGCTCATCCGTACTCTTTTCCTTACAATGCCCACCCTCAGCCGTTATCTCCAGCCTTTTACACTGACTTTCCTTTTTAAGTGTCAGTTTTTGCTATTTGAAAGCTCTCTCTTTCTCTCTCCCCTGCTGCTATCTCTTTTGACATTCTTTCTTTTTACTCTCTGGTCTGCTGCTGTCTCTTTCCCCCGTCTTCGCATTTGATTGATATTCAAATGTTTCATTTTGGCTGCCTTTTGCTTACCTCTCGCCGTTAACTCAAGATGTTTCATTTGCAACTGAATTCTTGCCACCTCTGATTTTGAAGGTTTCTCCAGCAAGTTTAATTGACGAGCTACTGCTGTAATTATCTCTCCTTTCCTCACAGAAGCAGTCAGTTCCAATTCCAGCTTCTCTGCTAATTTTTGCAACTTGGTCTTATTCACTTTTCGTAAAATTTCCAAAGTCACTGCATGCACACCCAGGAAACGTTTGGCAACTGAAATGGCCATTACTATTCTAAGCTTTGTCAACCAATCAAACTAATACCCAAAGCAAAGACACTAGCACTTCCCACTCGCTGTTAAAAATCCAGCAATGAGCCCCCAGTCTGTTATGGATGAGGCTAGACTACTCAAACATTATTAAGCAAGCAGCCATAGCATAACTCTGCAGTTTGTTTTGGTAATTATCCAATGAAAATTACCCTGAGTAATTTAAGTAGGTTGACTACTAGATTTTAAATCAGACAAAGACGTTATTCACAAAATTACACAATGAAACACAAAGAACAGCATAAAGAACCGCTACAAAATTCAACCTATCCAGCTAGACTTAATTATGCTATTCCAAATACACGCAATAGTCCCAATAATCAAACTGCCTTGAAAAAAATGTTATAATGGAACGCATGCTTCTAGGTTGAAGCTGAACGGCAGAAAAGAGAGAGAGTTTCCACACAGCTCCCAGTTTAACTTCCCTGTTCAAGACACAACTGAAAACTGTTCAGTTCAGCTCAAATCAGCTAGCTCAGCTAAAAGAGCTGACAACTCCCCGTTCATTATAAAGGTCACTTCTAAAGCACGACCACTTTGGTCTGTAGTTTCGTCTGTTTACATATAAATAAAACACCTCTGAAAATCCCTTTCATGTCTGTACCATACCAGACTGATCGTAGCCTTGTAACGTTTTATTGACCCTCTGAAAAACATCTTGAGCGAATGAACAGCTTTTAGCAAAAAAGAAGGACTGGTTTTTGACAGAGAAGACAGGCTAGTGTTCTGTATGGAGGTCAGAAGCTGGTGGGAATGGCTAATACTATCAGAGTGTGGCTGATGACAGATATGTGTACAACTTGACGTTCAATGCAGGGTCACACACGAACTGTACATACAGATGGTGAGAGTTCATTCAGAACCTGGAGCTCTCTCTCAACCAACATGGGGGCTCCATAGAGCTCTGTAAACTATCGTAGAGTCATAGAATCCTGTAGCACAGAGACAGGCCCATTAGCACAAACTGGTTCATGCTGATCAAAATGTCCATCCATGCTAACCCCATTTCCCTGCGCTTGCTCCATATCCTTCTAAACCTTTTCTATCTATATATTTGTCCAAATGTGAAGACACATATCATGGACAACATGATATATCTAATGCTATACGTGTTTTGTTTTGAAAATAATGAGTGTTGATTCATAACACTCCAGTGTTAATGCAATCATGTTTCATTCATTTTGTAACGTTATAGATTAAACACTCATTTCCTTCACACTCTCCTCATGGTACCATCACTGCAGGGATTAGTCTGGTGAAACTCCATTACACCGTCTCTGCGTAGCAAGGAGATCATTGATTATAAATGAAAGAAAATACTGTCTCAAGTACACTCCACAACTGCAGGACGGTGTCTTCATTCTTATACTTTAATCGTTTTGTAATGAACGGTACTACTCATTATTGTGTTGATTATTTGCTGAGTCATAGAGTCATAGGGATGCACAATATGGAAACAGATCCTTTGGACCGACCCGTCCATGCCGACCAGATATCCCAACCCAATCTAGTCCCACCTGCCAGCACCGGACTGCTCCATAGGAATCCTGTTAGTGCCTCATGATCAAGAACATCCAGCTCCTTTTCACCAAGAGCACTTCCCATCATCTCGCCTTCTCATAATTACAAAATGAGATGAAAGGCATTTTTTGCCAATCATTTATTTGCCTTATGAAGCAAAGTCACACCAACAACATCACTGTTGCCATTGGAGTTGATTGGAGATACTGATGAGGCGATTATCCAGCTGTATTATCTCCGAACATTAATCCAGTGAATCAGGCATTGACCCAGACACCGGATACGAATCCCACAACGGCAAATGTTGGAATTTGAATTCAATAAAACATCAGGAATTAAGAATCAAATGAAACAATGAAACCATTGTCGATTATCCTAGCTGGCACCCTCATGCACTTCAGGAAAGGAAATCTACCATCCATAGCTGGTCGGGCTTACATGTAACTCCAGACCCACAGCAATGTGGTTAACTCTCAGTTGCAGTTTGAAATAGCCAAGCCAGCCACTCAGTTATATCAGTCACTTCAAAGGCCTCAAAGAAATGAAACGGCATGGACCTCAGCACTGACTACTTACAGCCCACGGACTGCAGTGGGTCAGGAAGGCAGCTCATCAACACCTTCCAAAGGATAATGAGGAAAGGGAATTAAATACTGGCCCAGCTCCCCATTAATGAATAAAGGAAGAAGATCCCACTCAGGGAAGAGAGAAAAACATACATAAAATCTTTAGACAGAAACTTTGACATATTCCTTACATGGTCATGATTATCAGTAATATGGAACAGGAGAAACATAAGTAAGATTTAATTTCATTTTTTATTTCCATACTACCTGATCATCACCAATCCCTTTGTTTGATTCTTTCTCTCTATCTCTCTCTTTCTCCATCTATTCGACTTAGTCCTTCTCCCCTCCATAACAGATGTCGGTGTCACTAACATCAATAACACTATTTCCCAACTGTGTTCAGTTCTGATGTATAGTCATTAGACTCGGATTGGTAATTCTATTTTTCTCTCGACCCGAGGGGCTGCCAAATCTGCTCAGTTTGTCTGGCACTTTCTCGTTCTTTACTGTTTCTGATCTGTTGCAATATTCTTTGCTTTATTTAACTTTTAATTTTGTTATTACTTGGAATGTCTGCATCACTGACAGGGGCAGCATTTTTTGACCTAACCAAATGTCATTTACATTCTTTCAGGCAGGACAGAACCAAGCACACTGCTGTGGGTCTCACATAAATCTGAAGCCAGACCAGATAATAACGCAAGTTCTATTTACCAAAGGACATCAGTGAAATAGATAAACGTATAGACATTATGCTGGAAATGTTATGGTTGTTATTTCCAATTCCTGTCTTTTGTATTTACTTTCTGACATCGTCTGTGGTAGGATGTGGAACAGTGTATTTCTGTGAAATAACCTCTGCATCTGAGTTATATTTCTTCCGACATTACTGCTCTGAGAGAGTGTTCTGTCATTAAGTAATTTTATAGACAAGAACAAAGTTGTGATCGAAATATTTGCAACTGAAAGAGTGCTTAGAAGAGAGGTGGAACCATAACGTCTGAATTTTACCAAAGCATAGATAATGGTTTATTAAGCGTCAGCATTGAAGCCAAGATGGTGACTGGGCATATAATAGAGCTGGTAGTGGATAAGTTTTGTGATGGATAGAATAACGAGACATAAATGAATTTTATTTATTTAAATTCAGTATTGTGAACAGTCTCGTTCTCAGATGTTTGTGAGGGCGGGGGTGTGGGCGGTTCTGAAATTTGTGGGTAATCAATGGAATTTGCATTTGAAACTGAAGACAGTAGTTTCTGTCTTTGTCATATAGAGATAACAGGAATAGCAAAGAAGTTCGACATGGTTGAAGAGATTAATAAATGGATAGAGATGAAGAAACTCACCAGGAACACCAACAATAGCGAGGATAGGATAGTAACCCGCCTGGATAATCATCAGTGCACCCCATATCCGATATGGTAATGTTGACCAAGAAAAGGAAAAAAAGAAAAGACCCAAGGATAAACTCCTGTCCATTGTTGCAGCATTCCAGTCGCATGTTCTAAGATTCTGATCCATTAATGGATCATTCCAGACTATTCTCAGATATTTAAATCTCCTTTTTCTGTCACTGCAGCTGCTGATCACTTTGAGCATTGGAGTTGGTACATCTGCTGCTACAATGGCATAAACCATTGCAAGAGGCCCCTTACTAATAGGAGACGGAAAAAATCCAGTGACACAACTCGGATCCATGGAGACTAGCATCAATCACAGTCACTGAACAAACAGCTCCATTTAACTCCTTTTAGTATGGTTCCTTCATTTCACAAAAAACTACTGGACTGGATTGAATGTTGGCACCGCCGGCTATTGACCACATCTCCCATCACCCATTGCTCTCGTGATGTTAGTAGTGAGGGAGAATGTTGCATGTTTTCTTATCCCAGGCTAGGTGTTTCTGATGCGTTGTCGATTATTCAACGTCGATTATTCATTCTCTCGATTATTCAACGTTTACTATATTCGGTGTATTCCACCCCTACCTGCCCCTACCTACCACTCACCCATTCAAACATGTCAAAACGTCTGCTGAAAATTTCAATATTTCATTCCCATTGGTTCTCAATTGTCGAGATCACAAAGGACAACCTCCACAAAATCCAGCAGGTTTATCAACGATCAAGATCATTTCCCCTTCCTGATTCTAGATTGACTCTACTAAATCATGTCATTATTTTCCGAATGTCTAGTTGTCACATTCCTCACAAAAGGTTCCAATGTTTTTCTCACAGCTTACACTGCTTATAGTCCAACTGGTTTAATTGGAAGTACACGAGCTTTCGGAGCGACGCTCCTTCATCAGGTGATAGTGGAGGACTCGATCGTAACACAGAATTTATTGCAAATATTCATAGTGTGATGAAATCATACATTGAAAAATTGATTTTCTGTTAAGCCGTTCATCTGTTCGAATACAGTGATAATTTCACTTCTTTCATGCGTAAATCACAAAATTTTTTTTGAAAGTTGCATTTTCGGAATGGCTGTTAACAATGGTGATAGCTAGACAATATGTTGAAGGCTTTGGAGGGTTACATTGTACATTGCTCAAAAAATGCATGCGTTCATGTAGAACTCAGAGCTCAAAAACTGCACGAATTTATGTAAAACTCCGTTATCTCACTTTTTAGATGAGAATCAAAAGGCATAGAGAGAGAACCCAGGAGGCCAACACCTTCAACATATTGTCTAGCTATCACCATTGTTAACAGCTAACCCAAGAATACAACTTAAAAAAGGTGTTATGATTTACAGATGAACGAAGTGAAACTATCACTGTATTCTAACAGATGAAAGGCTGAACAGATAATCAATTTTTTAATGTATAATTTCAGTTACATCACACTGTAAATTTTTGCGATAAATTCTGTGTTATGATTGAGACCTCCACTATCACCTGATGAAGGAGTGTCCCTCCGAAAACTAGCATGCTTCCAATTAAACCTGTTGGACTATAACTTGGTGTTGTGTGATTTTTAACTCGGTGTACAATAGCTGCTTTCCAGTGTGGAGGATCCTTTCCAGAATCTAACCAGCTTTGAAGAACAATCAGTAAATTCTTTCACTCGCTCTCCTGCCACCTCCTCAATACTCAGGGACGTAGCTCATCAGATGCAGCATAATACCAACCTTAAATCCAATGAGATTTTGAAAGCCATATCTTTTATTCATTCTAATTACCTACTGTTCCCCATTTTCACCAATCACTCTGTACCCTTGTATTTCTGGAAGTTTCTTTCTGTATCATCCTCAGCGAGATGGACACAATATAAAATTTTCAGTGGAGAGGTGGGTTCTGTCAGCCAGTGAATATATCGGAGGACTGCATCCAGTGATGATGGATATGTTAATCACGCCTGCCTGGAAAGTTCCAGAGTTAATCCAGTTGAATTCATCGTGAGCATCTGCACAGTCCTGACACTGGCGTGAGGCTATACAGTATACTGAAGGAGGGGACACAGCTCAGTGACCACCTCAATTTTGAAACAAACTGGTTTCATACCTGACTCCTGGTCCAACTTAGACAAATGTCCCGGGAAATCTCAGGAAAGATATTGCACTGTCCTGCACCAACCGATTGATAGAGATTCCCTTCTGTGGAGCCCCATCTCCATTAGTTTAACATGGACCCAGACACTTTGTAAATGCAGTGTATAGAGGTGGGATCACCAGAGCCAGCAGCTGACAATACAAACCCAAGATAAGCATCCACAGATACTCCACTGATTTTCCAATGAAAGGAATGGGTCAATTCCCCACATGGAATGTGCGCGCGCTCAGTGTTGAAAACTATTTCCACTCCTGAGTTTCTCTTCCTGGCTGAGAAAGCCGTTGCATCTCAGCACACTCCCACACTAACAGTTTCTCTCTCCAAAGAAGCCGGAGACAATGTAACATATCTTTTTCTATATCTCAGCAACTATAAGGGCAGCACCAGTATGGCTAATGGATTTGATCATCACACTCAGAGAAGAGAGATACAGGGACCCTAACTCACTTTAAACAGGGACAAATCTAAATGGATGCGATATTCAGGAATATGGGAAATGGGGAAATGTGAGAATAACTTGTCATTTTGTTTTCCTTTCAGTCCATCATCAGCAATCCCTTTGCTCACTTGTCGTTTCCTTTCCTCTCTTTTTCTGGCCATTTTTCCATCCATTCAATTTAAACCTGGCCCTCACTCTCTCTCCAACCCAACCATCCATTATACCAGGATAAATAATAATATTTCCTAGTTTGCTTTCAGTTGTGAAGCAGGGTCACTGGACTCAAACTGTAACGTGCATTTCTCCTGATAGAGGCTGCCATACCTGCGAGATTCTCCAATACTTTCAGATGCTGGAGAATTTTATTTTCGATCTCTAGCACCCACCTTTCCTTGGTTTATTTCACCTTAAATGCTGTTGTTTCTCGGGATGCCAGCATCATGGGCAAGGGCAGCCTTTGTTGTCAATCACATATTGTCCTTGACTAAGTAGCCATTTGTCAACACAAAATGGAGCCAACAATTTTGTTGTGAGTCTGAAGTCACACTGAGGTCAGACTGGGTAATAATATTAAGTTTTTTGAGCAAAAACTATCAGTGAAATAATAAAAATAAATCTTTACGGCTACTGGTTTACATGAGTGCAATTAGGTTTCATTCCAATTTTTGTTATTCGAATTTAAGCTCTGTCATCGGCTGTGGTAGGATTTTAAATACCGCCTTGGAGTCACAACCCGTGCCTCTGAATTACCCGTCTAGTTACATGATCACTCTGATACAGAGGACTTATTGCCTAGTCCGTATTCCCAAATTCCTGCCAGAGACAGATGGCGGAGAAATCATTTTTTCTTCCCTTTTCTTCGCTTTCTATATTCATACAGTCATATCGCATACAAACACAATCTTTGATCCAACTTGTCCATGCCGGCGAGGTTTTCCAAATTACACTGTGTCCATCTGCTTGCATTTGGCCCATTTGCCTCTAAACAGTCCCCATTCACGTGTTTGTCCAAATGTCTTTTAAATGTTGGAGCTGCCAGTCTTCCTCTGGCAGCTCATTCCATAAACATGTCACCCTCTGTGTAAAAAAAAGTTTCCTCTTCCTCCCTTTTAAATATTCCCTCTTCCACCATAAACCTATGGCTCAATGGTTTAATTTTCCTATCCAGTGGAAAAGACCTTGGCTTTTCACCCTGCCCAAGCCTCCCCTGATTTTGCAAATTTCTATAATGTCACCCCTCAACCTCCTACACGCCATCTGATACTAACTTCAAGAACAAGCATTTAAAGATCAGCCCTCCAAATTTGAAACAATATTAAAAGTGACAGGTAAACAACACTCAGCCCAAGCTTCATACTGTTATTTGTTTTCTTCTTTATGTTACAATACTGAGCCAGCATGAAAATCTAACTAGTGCCAATAAGCCGTCAAGCACCTGAATGTCTTTGCCTGATGGCGGTGATCTCTACAGTGAAAGTGTATCTCTGGCCAGATCTGTATAATACCACATATTCAACATTCTCCCTCCTGGCCTCCCTATGACCTTATGTGGTTGTTTCTTCTTTATGTTGCACTCAATAGAGAAAATCCCTTTCGCCCAGTCCCATCTTAATTTAAACTCATTTTATATCATCTTCTCATTCACCACTGCTAAAAGCCTGTTTATGTTTTGCCACACCCTCTTTTTCTCTTTTTCCTGTCAACTACCCTCCATCTCTGGCAAGGGACTAAAATACCCAGTGTCCAATCCTTTTCAGTTCTGAAGAAGTGTCACACTGGATTTGAAACGCTAACTCTGTTTCTCTGTCTCTGCAGATGCTACCAGACCTGCTCAGTTTCTCCAGAAATGAATAGGCACAGCACAAATTTTCAATTAAACAAATAACTATGAATAGTAAAAATAAAAATGCACAAATTGCTGTAGAAACTGGGAGGTTTGTCGAACGGTCACTGGACCCAAAAGATAAACTCAGCTTTCACTCCATAAGATGCAGAGAAACCTGCTTAGTTTCTTCAGCAATTTCTGCTTTTGAACATTTTCCAAAGACGTATGTCGAATCTGCTCAAAAGCCCTGTCCAGCATGGAGCGCTGTACATTGGGAAGTGAACAAAAACGCAAAGTGTACAGGTTCATTGGCTCTGAAACAACATGAGGCTGGCATCACTGACATGACAGAGGTCTTAATCATGGTCAGGGAGAAAAACAGAGGTAAAAAACATTCACTTCAGAAGATATGATAATGGGAAAGAAAATGATTCATATTAATAGTTCGCACATCAGAATCCAGGTTAGGTACTGAGTACAGGTCTGATGGGTGGATGGTTCTCGGTGTGAACTGGGGGAAGTCTGTCGAATTGATTTGCAGATATTGCAGCTCACACTGGATTATCTTGTGATGCTGTAGATCACAGCAGCTGCCGCAGCAGAATTGCATTCAATCACAATCCATAACTTTTCCCCAGTCTACCATTATCATCAAGCCGAGTGATGGTTCAGTGATGAATGTAGGTGAACATGCCAGAGTCAGAGTCATGTGTATATAAACCTGATGACAACCCATTAAAGCTACTGAACTTGACTGGTTACATTATAAACAGCAGAACTACCATCTGGTGGAGAAGGGGAAATGCTCCCACGGCAACAGATAAGATCCAAACTCTGCAGTCAAGGCATATCCAGTCATCATTGTCGATGGATTAATAAACAACGTACCGGAGAAGAGGACTCCTCAAATATCCCGAGCCCTGTACATCAGGGTGAAAGACAAGGATGTAGTATCTGCACCATCCTCAGCCAAAAGTGTTGAGTCGATAATCCACCTCACCCTCCTCATGATGCCCACAGAATCACAGATGCCAGTCTTCAACCAATTCGATTCGCTGCACGTGACATGAAGAAACAGCTGAGCACAGTAGATATGATAACTGTAATGAGCCCTGACCCCATTCCTGCAACAGTACTGAAGACTTGTGCTACACAACAAGTCGTGTCACTGAGGAAGCTGTTTCAATCCAGCTCCAACTCTCACATCTGCCTGGCCAGCTGGAAAGTTCCTCAACTATATCCAGTCCCATAGCAAGGGAATGACTACAGTCTGACCATTTACCACGCCCTCAGTCCCATCGCGATAGTCGCATTGCTGGGAGTTCTTCTTGACAGAGCTGCCATACAGCACAGAAATAATGTGCTCAGTGTGGTTTCCGATAGGTCTCCATGTGGAGATGGTGCTGTTGTACAAATGTCACTGGATTACTGATCCAGACCAGAATAAATCTCTGGCAGCTGGTGGAAATTAAAAACAATTAACAAAATATCGAGACATAAAATCTGGTGCCAGTAATATTGACCTTGAATCTAATGTCCATTGTAAACATTTGTCCCTTCCCCAATGTACTTTCAGGAAGTGAATTTCCCGAGCTTCCTGGTCTGGCCTACAAGTGCCTCCACACACAGACATGTGATAAACTCTGCAATGGTATCTGAAACGGCAAAGCAAGACACTCAATTATATCAAATTACTGTGAGTTTTTAAAGGATAAAACTAGACAGAACACCCGCAACGAGCTTTGGAAAAGAGAACGGGTAACACAGTCCTTTCAGCCAGACAGATGCTGCCTTCCTAATGTTTAAGAGCTTGTGACAACAATGACAGAGCTTTCCCCCTAACTGCACAGAAACATCAGGAAGGGAGCAGGACATTAGACACTTTTAGCTTTCCCCATTCTAGCTCATGGAGACAAGTTCACTTTTATAACCCTAGTTCATACATTCTTCTGAAACTGATCAATTCCTGTCTTACGCTGCTCAATGATTGACCCATACAATCACAGAAGCACTGGCTCTATACTGACATAAATACAGCACGATCTACATTCGGCCCACTTTCCGATACGAGGCCCATACCATGTATGTTATGGCACTTCAAGGTCACGACCATGTATTTATTAATGGTTTTGAGGTTACCTGTGCCAACTGCCCTGTCAGGAAGTTTTATTCAGATGCACTAGCTTTCGCAGCGCTGTTCGTTCATCACGTGATTATGCTCTTGGAAAGGTCGTGCCTCCAAATAAACTGTTGGACTATCATCTGGTGTTCTGTAATTTTTAACTTTGCCCAAGCCAGTCCTGCACTGGCATCTCCGAATCACAAATCATATGGTACACAGCACGGATATCTGTGGTACACGACTGGATACTGGTCTCCACTCAAACAAACAGATTTCTACCAGCAGACATTCTGTCTCCTATCACTAAGTTGATCTGGATGTAACTTGGCAAGTCACTAATGAGTCCTACCTGTTCCCTGGTTATTCTGTTCCACTTGACATACAACTGCAATACCTGGGGATTCTCCCTAATCTTTCCTGCCAGCAGGTTTCCATGTCTCTGTGTTCGTCAGTCCCCTTCAAATGAAGAATTGCCGTCTTGTTGCAGTCTGAAATGGTCTATCCTTTACCTGCCATTATTTGCCTCAAGTGTAGAGTAGGCAGCCAAAGTAAAATCCTGTTTATTTCCACCTTGTCAGATTTTCAGTGACTTTTCTAAATTTCACTATGATCGCCTCCCTTTCTTTGGAACTGTAAAGAACGCAGGCCGAGTTTCCACACAAGGCAATATCGCCATCTGAGGGATTAATCTGTAGAATGTCCATTGCACATCCTCCGTGGTCAGTATGTCCTTTCTCAGATTGGGTCACCAACACTGGACTCAATACTCTATGTACAGTTTCATTAGCAAGCTGTGGAACTGCTTCAACATGACCTTCTGACTATGTTCTGATTCTCTTAAATGAAGGCGAACCTTACTTTAATTTTCCACTTCCATATATTCCTCCAATTACCATTCACTTTACTTTATTTATGAATTCACTGCATGAGTTCTTATTAAAAGCCTTCTGAAAATCAAAACATGCCATTTCTATTTTGCAATAAACAAGTTCAAATCATTCTGAAGTTTGTCAAGGATGAAGACTCTGTCAGACTCTGTCAATGCATACTGATTCTCTCCAATGTTGCTGCTAATTTCTAAATATCCAATATCAGATCCTACATAATATATTCCATCAGTGTCAAGTTAATTGGTCTGCAGTTCTCCACACTATCTCTTCTTCCCTTTGCAGATGCTTGAATCCCTTCCATTCATCTACAATGCTTTGAACACATTTACTAAGTTCCGGCCTCTGCAGAATGTACAGGAAAATAAAACAGTCATCGACAGCACAAGTAATGTGTCTATTGCTGATTTATTTCTAATATTTTGATACGAAGTACAACTGGCTCATCAGACTTAGCAATGCTCAATCCAGTTACAATACTACTATGCTAGCCTTCAACTATTACCTTGTGACTGATATGAATTGACTTTCTGTCTTTAGTGACACAAGTTCCATGTGATCATTTGGTATTACTCAGCGATTTTATGGATCTTCCTACTTGATGACAGATGCAAAGGAACTGGTTATTTTCTTGGCCATTTCCCTGTTCTCCTCAATAACCTCTCCTCTCCTGATTACAAAATTCCACATTTGACCCTGTTTTTATTTTGTTTTATTTGCAATACAGATTGTAGAGTTATGAATTCTTTGTGTTCTTCTTTCACAGAATCATTAAAAGCCCACAGTGAGGAAAAGGCCTTTTGGTTCAGCAAGTCCACACTGTCCCTCCGAAGAGAAACCACACAGATCCATTCCCATCCAATTCTACATTTTGCGACCTAATCTACACATCCGTGAACACTGCGCAAATAAGCATGGCCAATTCACCTAACCTGTGTGAGGAAACCGGAGCACCCGGAGGAAACCCACGCGGACACGGAGAGAATATGCAATCTCCACACAAACAAATTTCTGAGAATTCTCTGGTTGCCACAATGTCTAAAATTCTTCTGGGCTCACTTCCTATGATTAATATAATCTTCAATTTAATCTTCATGAAGTCACTTGCCCTTTCTTTATTCTACCTTGAAGAAATAGACATATTTTTCAGACATTGCAGGATTTCTGTAGATCGCCTGGTCCTGAACAGGTGTAGCCAAGAACACAGCAAGAGGCGAGAGAAGATATTGCGGGGGCTCTGGCTGATCTTTTTGCATCACTGCTGTCCACGGGGGAGGTCCCAGAAAACTAGAGGGTCGTGAACGTTGTGATCTGGTTCAAGGAGGGCTGCGAAGAAGAACCTGTGAACTACAGACCAGTTAGCTTTACAACTGTGACATGTAATTTCCTTGAGAAGGTTCTGAGAGATAACATATGCATGCATTTGAAAAGACACGGTTTCATAAGGAGCAGTCAGCACTGCTTTGTGCATAGGATATCATGGCTCACAATTCTTTAGCGTTCTTTTGAGGAAGTGACCTCAAAAGGTGATAGGGTGGTAGACGTAGTCTATCTAGATTTCAGAAATGCCTTTGATACGATTCCACATGATAGGCTGCTCTGAAAGGTTCGATGGCATAGAATTCAGGGGGATCTGGCAAATTGGACACTCAATGGGCTTGATGGGAGAAAGCAGAGGTTAATACTGAAAGGATGCTTGTTGGATTTGAGGTCTGTGACTAGTGGAGTGTCTCAGGGGTCGGTAATGGGCGTATTACTGTTTGATATCTGTATCAGTGATTTTGGATGAGAATGTGAAAAGCATGATTAGTAATTAGGATGATGACAATAAAATAGGCAGTACTGTGAACAGTGAGAATGGTTATTAGAAATTATAGCAGAATCTTTATCAGCTGGGGAAGTGAGCCGAGAAATGGCAAATAGAGATTAATATAAATATATGTGGAGTGTTTCATTTTGGAAAGTCAAATCCAGATTGGAGTTCATGGTGAATGTTTGACCCTGAAGGAGTTTAGAGGAACAGAGGGACCTTGGATCTCAGGTCAGTGGTTCTCCGAAAGTAGTTGTACGTAGACAGGACAGTGAAAAAGGCTTTTGGCACACTGACCTTCATCAGTCAGGACACTGAGTACAGAAGTTGGCGAGTTATATCGCAGTTAGACAGGACACTGGTGAGGCATGCACTGGAGTATGGTGTTCGGTTTTGTTCTCTTCGCCATAGGAAGGATGTGATTAAACTGGAAAGAGGACAAAAGAAATTTACAAGGATGTTGCCAGTACTTGACGGTCTGAGTTGTAGGGAGAGTTTGGACCGGCCAGAACATTTTCCTTTGAGTGTAAGAAACTGAGGGGAAATCGTACAGAAAAGTATAAAACATGAGATGCATGGATAAGGTGAATGCACTCATTCGTTTTGTCAGTTTTGGCAAGCAAGGTCTAGAGGACATCAGGTTAGAGGTGAAAGAATAAAAAGGATCCTGAGCGCCAACGTTTTTATGCAGAGGTTGGAACACATATGAAATTAGCAGACAGCGGTTTGGTTGAGGCATGCACATTAACAACATTCAAAATGCTTTTAGACAAATACACGGATATGAAAGACTTAGAAGAATAAGGGCAAGGGCAGGGAAATGGAATGAGCAGGATGGACATTTCGGTCGGCACGGCCCACTTTGGTCCAAAGGGCCTGTGTCCAAGCTGCAGGGCTCCATGGTTCTATGACTCTAACAACCATTGCATGTCTACCACTTCATGCTCAAACATTCTATATTGTATGTAGGCGCCGTGTAGTATACAACATATTAACGTCTCTCGTCCTCAGAGCAAGGTTACTAATGAGTCCTTCTCACCACACAGCTCTAAATCCAAAATAACCTACTGTCTTGTTTGAGTCACAATATAATCTTCAACCAACCTGTTATATGCTTATGGAATTTATTTTTCACAATATTAGCAGTTGCTTAGTTAACACAGTTTAGATGCAATTTGAGATCATTCAATAATACTGTAGCACCCACAATATTTGCATTCCAAATTTCCAGAACATACAATGCACAGAATTTGCACGAGAGCATTGGTTTAGATACATAATACGCCAATGCTTGCTTCTCCTTCCTATTTGCAAGATCCTCCCAAACTGATTATATGGAATCTGAGGGACAGGGTCTGTGGTGTTATTAGAGATAGACTTGGACAAGACATTCTGGGAGGGTCACCTCGACGCTGACATGATCTGAAGAAAGTACCAGCATCACAGGATGAGCATCAATATCCTCCCCACTCTGTCAGGTTAACTCTCACCATACTCTCTCTGCTCCCTCTCACTCACTACCTGTTATAGCACCTACCCCCTAACAAGGCTCACACACTATCTCCAAATAAGGCTCACGCACTACCACTCTCACTATTGAATTCAGCACCTTTCCCACGCCACCCCCATCCCGTTCGCTCTCTCTCCCTCCACTATAATCCCAACACTAATAACACTGCATGGATACAACACTGTGGACTGATTTCCTCCGGACACCTCACCATTCCCCCTCCCCCTCCACCTACACCAGCTCTAAGAGCAGGGCCACACACTCCCACCATCATTCCCTCCCCGCCGTTCTCTCATTCCAGGAGAAACGGACTGTACTAGGAGAGAAAGGGAGCACCCGATATCTGATCCCTCTTCCACCCCCGCACCATGTGAGGAGGACCCTGGTACGAGCCGGAGTGGACTGGGATATGTTGCATGGAGATTCCGTGACATCCATGTCCCTCCAACTGAGTTAAAAAACAATGTTCAGTGAAGGGCAATTCACACTTTAACCACTCTGTCTGTTCTCACAATTTTCTCCCTCCCAAAACAACAAATATCTCATTGCAGAGAGATACAGACACAAAAATATTCAGAGACATATGTAAACACGCTAATATACTGACACTCACAGTACTTACACGGAGATAGAACTGCACACAGGTAGTGGCATACGGAGACATAGACAGTCACACACAAATAGGCACAAACACAAGTAAAACATACAGGCTAATACATAGATGAACCGATGTCAGCACATAAATACACAAACACACAAACACATGAACAAACACACACAAGTACACGTATGGACGCACAGAGACACAGACACTAGTGCTTATAAGGCAGAGATAGATGAATAAGCATGTGAAGAGTTACAGAGAGTAGTCAGGAGAATGATGTTGAGAAACCTCTAAGCCAGTATTAAATGGCATTCAGAGTCGATGGGCAGAATACCTTATTCTGCATTTTTAATGCTCGTGTGGTGTCATGATATCAGTTATTCTCTTCCTGGGACAGGAGCAGAGAATGAGTTTAATATATATTTGATTGAAAAGAATCAGTGGTCCTATTGGACAGGTTTAGAGGGCTGAATGGTTCATGTCTATGCCGAATGATTCTGGCCTTGTGTTTCAAAAGAGGTGGCGATTTCATGTTAGGTTAACACAGTTTAATATAACGGGTCCCACACTGAAATAAGTTCGACCTTTCACTTTAGTGTTGTACTATCTGTAGGGTCCTCATCCTCTGGGAGCAGTGAAGACTCGGTTTTTGAAGGTCTTCAAGGATGAGCTCACCTGATCGTTGCTGGAAAGGAGAGTCAATATTTATTGGGAACAGACAGGAGACGGATGGTCAAACACAATCGGTTCAGTCATGAGCATTCTGACTGGTGGCGCCGAATGGCCAACTGCTGCACCCATCCAATGTGTTGTTTCCTCAATCTACCCTCGATGTGGTTACAGGGATATACTGCTGCCATTACCCCATGTATTGTGCCTTCCATCCACCCCTCGAAGCTGTGACAGAGATAGGAGACCACCTCATTCAGCCAGTCATTATCGTGACCATGAGACAGGAGAAGACCATTCTGCCTATTTAACGTGTTACAGAAGAAAATAGAACAAATCATTTTCGCTCATTGAGTACGGTTTACTGCACAGGACGCCATGTAAACGTATGAGCTGCCACACAGCAAGGTGTTGCTAACAGGAAATAGAGAGTAGAGATAAATGTTTATTTTCACATTACAAAGCTGTAACTGGTGGAGTGCCTGAGAGATCACTATGGGATCATCAACGATCAATATCTGTATGAAAGATCTGGAGGAAGGGACGGAATATATCAAAGCCCAATTAGCTTAAACACCAAGCTGGTCATCCAGTATGTCATCAAATGGAGGTCGTGCATCATCAATGTGTATAGGCAAAGGGAGTTTCGTGAGGAACCCTTCAGCAGATACAGCATAATGTGAGTTGTCTGTTTTGGATAGAAGGACAAAACAATGGTAAACAATTTAAGTGGAGAGAGATTGCAGAACTCTGTGATACAAACGGCATTCATATGTCATGAATCATATGTACAAAGTTAAAAATGATGCAACACCAGGTTGTATCCAACAGGTTTAATTGGAAGCACACTAGCTTTCGGAGTGACGCTCCTTCATCACCTGATGAAGAAGCCTCACTCCGAAAGCTGGTGTGCTTCCGATTTCATGTTAGATTAACACATTTTAATATAACGGGTACCACACTGAAATAAGTTCGCCACTTGCTCTTTAGTGTTGTATTATCTGTAGGGTCGTCATCCTCAAGAAGCAGTGAAGACTGGGTTTTTGAAGGTCTTCAAGGCTGAGACAAGCTGCTTGTGATGTGATTTCTCCCCAGAATAGTTGCACTCAGCTGAATGCCCTTTTGCTTCAGACGGTAGGGAAATTCCAATGAATCTTTCATCAGGGATTCTCCTTGACTCATCAGGTAGAGGTGAGTCAGAAACTTACTGTTGCTAGGTGAAACAAAAGAAGATCGAGGGATCAATCGGCTGCTGCTTCCCAGGCAGAGAACATTGTTCTCCCTCTCTGTGTTGAAACATGGAATTATGTCATCTGAACACCAAACTGGACTGCGTGCGCTCGTCGTGAACATTCTCTGGAATGGATCATGATGGACGATATGCAAGTGCATCATTGTTGTTGTTATACACAGTGCCTTTCATTAGCAAAAGGGAAAATTCCTGCTTTATAATTTGATGATTTGTTGGAATGCATATGCTTAAATTTAAAAATCGTTTGATGTCTTTATAATATCTGTGCTAAAATCAATACATTTTATTCTTAAATTTATTCCATAGTTTTTGTTTCCCCGAGAAGAGAAAATATGTATCCAGCTGATTTTTCTCAAAATTGTGCATGCTTCAAAAGGATTTCTAATATAAGTTCAAAACTGATAAGTCTTCAGAACAAAAATCCTTCATTCCAGGAAAGTGTGAACAAAACATTGTTGATCAGCTTCTAAAACTTGTTTTAAGGTTAAGGGATCAAAACTGCACATAATGTGTCAGTTGTGGTCTTAGTTACGCTCTGTACAGGTGTAGATTCGATAAATGTGATGCTGGAAAAGCACAACGGGTCGGGCAGCACCCAACGAACAGGAGACTCGATGTTTCGGGCACATTCCTGATGAAGGACTTATATCCATGACGCCAATTCTCCTGCTCCTCGGATGCTGCCTGATTGGCTGTGCTTTTGCAATCTCACACTATTCGAGTCTCACCTTCAGCATCTGCACTCCTCACTTTTACCAGTACAGATGCAGTAAAACTTTCCTGATTAAACCTGGTACCCTTTGCCAGAAACACAATCATTCCAGTTTGCTTCCAAATCACTTACAGCAAGTACAGACTAACTACATATGATTCATGATTTGGAGATGCTGATGTGAGACTGCAGGTTATGCTGAAGGAGGTTGCACAGCTCAGTGACCTCCTCATTGTTGAAATAAACAGGCATCACACTTTGCACTTGGAAAAGTTTCAATATTGGCAAATATTTGTGGAAATCCCAGTAAGGAAAGTGCAGTGTCCTGCTCCCCACTGTGTAGTCTCTGCAGACCCAGATACCCAACACCTTGTCCAGAGTGGGGCAACAGAACCTCAGGTCTCCATGAAGGAATGCAGCAGCAGACACACAAATCTGAGAAAAAAACCAGAGAACCTCCACTGACTTTTCAATGACAAGAGCAAGTCCATCCCTGCATACAAAGCACAAGCACTCAGTGTTGAAAATGTCGAACTCTCTTCCGTTTCTATTCCTGGCTTATTATCTGTTACATTTCTGTGCAGTCCCATGACCTGAAATATGAATAGTTCTGCTCTCCGTGGAAGTAGTTGAGAATGTGACTGCATAATTTCCTGTACCTCAGTCATGATAACAGCAACACCACTACTGCTGGTGGAGATGTTGGGGACGTGATGGTCTAGTGGTATTTTCTCCAGACTATAAATTCGGGGACACAGGTAATGACCCAAATCCGGACTTCAATCCCACCACAACAGATTGTGCAATTTGAATAAAATGACATATTTGGATTTAACAATCTAATGAAATATTGTTGATTGTTAAAACTAAAACCACCTGGCTCACTTGTGTCCTTCAGGGAAGAAAACGTGCTGTCTTCACTGGTCTGGCCTACATATTACTCCAGACCCTCAGCAATGGTCGCCTCTCAAATGCCCTTTGAAATGGCTCAGCCAGTCATTCAGTTATAACACTACGAGATCTCAAAAAAGTGAAACCAGACAGACCTAATCACTGGCAACCGACAGCACATCGAAATACAATAGTTTAGAAAGGCAGTTCCCCAGCACTTTCCCAAGAGCAACATGGAAAGAAAAATAATACTGGCCCAGCCAACACCACCCATGTCCCATTAATAAAGTAAAGAAGATAATCACTCTCATGGAAGAGAGATAGAGGGGACAGAACTCACTTCAAACAGGGAGTTGGAAATGTACCTGCGTGGTCACAATACTCGGGAATATGGGAAGCGTTGAAAAATAAACGAAAATACATTCACATTTTATTTTCATCCCAGCTGAATATCAATAATCCCTCTGTTTGTTTTTTCTATCTCTCTATTTCTCCATTCATTAATCTCAGTCCAGCAACACACATTACAATATTTCTCAGGTTCTTTCAGATCTGCTGTCTGGTCAGGGGACTCAAAATGCTAATGTTTTTTTTCTCTCGGCAGAGACTGTCAAACCTGCTCCTTTTCCTTGGCACTCAATTTATTTTTGGTTCAGATCTGCAGTATCACTCTTTGTTTGATTTGACTTCTATTTTTCTTATTTTAGAGGACATTGGCCCATTGAGCCCACATTGATCCTCTGCAGAGCATTTCACCCAGACCCACCTCATTCACTATTCCTGCACTTCCCTTGGCTAGCCTGCCTCCTCCCGTATCCCTGCATTTCCCATAGTGAACACACCTTGCTGCACATGATGGGTAATTTACCATCGTCAATCCACCAAATCTATTTGTACCATGGGAAGAACTTGGAGCACCTGGAGGAATCAATTTCAGGCATGGGAAGAATGTGAAAACTCAATACAAACAGTCATGAAATTGGAAACTAACCAGAGCCCTTGTGCTGTGAGACAGCCTTGCTAAACTTTGAGACACCATGCCCCATCCACCTCCCTGCCAAACCGGGTCCCTGGTACTGGGAGACAGCCATGCTAACCAATGAGACACATTGCTCTACTCCTCCTCCTCCCCAAACCGTGTCCCTCGTACTGTGAGACAGTCTTGCTAACTACTGAGACACATTGCTCCCCTCCCCCTCCCCGCCAAACCGGGTCCATGATATGGTGATATAGACGTGCTAACCACTGAGACACCATGCCCCCCTCCTCTTTCCACCCAAACCGGGTCCCTGGTACTGTGCACATCTCCCCCTCATCTCCCTCCAAGGCCCCAGAGGATCCTTCTATATCCGTTGGAAATTCACCTGCACCTCCACACACACCATTTACTATATCTGCTGCATGTAATGTGGTCTCCTCGATATTGGGGAGACAGGCCGCCTACTTATGAAACATTTCAGGGAACATCTCTGGGATACCCGCACAAACCACCCCAACCACCCCGTGGCTGAACACTTTAGCTCCCCCTCCCACTCCGCCAATGACATGCAGGTCCTTGGCCTCCTCCATCGCCAGACCCTGGCCACACGACACCTGGAGGAAGAGCACCTCATCTCCAGCTTCCTCATTTCCATTCCCCCCACCTTATCTCTCTCCCAACCCACGGATTCAGAACCACCCTCTTGACCTACGATCTTCTTCCCGACCTCTCCGGCCCCACCCCCTCTCCGGCCTAACACCCTCACCTCATTTCACCTATCGTATTCCCAGCGTCCCTCCCCCAAATTCCCTCCACCCAACTTTTATCTTAGACCGCTTGGCACACCAGCTTCATTCCTGAAGAAGGGCTTATGCCCGAAACGTTGATTCTTCTGCTCCTCGGATGCTGCCTGGCCTGCTGTGTTTTTCCAGCACCACATTTTTCAACTCTGATACTGTGAGATATTCGTGGTAATCACTAAGACACCATACTCCCCTCCCCTGCCCCCTCTCAAACCGGGTCCCTGGTACTGAGAGACAGCTGTGCTAACTACCGAGACACCAATGCCCCCCCCCCCCCCCCCAAACCAGGTCCATGGTACTGTAAGACAGCCGTACTAACCAGTGAGGCACTATGTCCCCCTCCACCTCCCACTCCCCACAAAATTTGGTCCCTGATGCTGTGAGACAGCCGTGTTAACCACTGACACCACTTCCCCTTTCCTGCCCCAAACCGGGTCCCTGGTGCGGTGATACAGCCGTGTTAACCACTGAGACATCATGCCCACCTCGCCCGTATTGTGTCCCTGGTACTGTGAGACAGCCGTGCTAACCACTGAGTCACCATGTACCCTCCCCCTCCCTCCCCCACACCCTCCCAAACCGGGTCCGTGGTACTGTGAGACAGCTGTGTTAACCACTGTGATAACATGCGCCCCTCTCCCCAAACCGGATCCCTGGTAATGTGAGACAGCCATGCTAACCAATGAGACACATTGCTCCCCTCAGCCTCCCAGCAAAACCGGGTCCCTGGTAATATGAGACAGCCGTGCTCACCACTGAGACACCATGCACCCCGCCCTCTGCCCCCCAAACCGGGTCTCTGGTACTGTGAGACAGCCATGCTAACCACTGAGACACCATGCACCCCTCCCCCTCCCACCAAACCGGTCCCTGGTACTGTGAGACAGCCGTGCTAACCACTGAGACACCATGCACCCCTCCCCCTCCCCCTCCTCCCCAAACTGGTCCCTGGTACTGTGAGACAGCCGTGCTAACCACTGAGACACCATGCACCCCACCCCCTCCTCCCCAAACCGGTCCCGGGTACGGTGAGACAGCCGTGCTAACCACTGAGACACAACGCCCCCTTTACCCCAAATGGGGTCACTGGTACTGTGAGACAGCCGTGATAACCACTGAGACACCATGCACCCCTCCCCCTCCCCCTCCACCCCAAACTGGTCCCTGGTACTGTGAGACAGCCATGCTAACCACTGAGACACCATGCACCCTCCCCCTCCTCCCCAAACTGGTCCCTGGTACTGTGAGACAGCCGTGCTAACCACTGAGACACCATGCACCCCTCCCCCTCCTCCCCAAACTGGTCCCTGGTACTGTGAGACAGCCGTGCTAACCACTGAGACACCATGCACCCCTCCCCCTCCTCCCCAAACTGGTCCCCGGTAGTGTGAGACAGCCGTGCTAACCACTGAGACACCATGCACCCCACCCCCTCCTCCCCAAACCGGGTCCCGGGTACTGTGAGACAGCCGTGCTAACCACTGAGACACAACGCCCCCTTTACCCCAAATGGGGTCACTTGTACTGTGAGACAGCCGTGCTAACCACTGAGACACCATGCTCACTTTCCCAACCCGTCCCCCCACCCCACAATTGAAGTCAATGTGCTCGGGAATACTGCGGAAAATGTAAACCTGAGATGCAAACAGTAAACAGTGACAAAACCCCCACAGATATTTCAGGACCTGGAGGGAGAAGCAGAGGGAGCATATTGAGTCTGATAGGATCCTCTTCTGAAAAAAACTCATATTGGATTCAAAAGGTTAATTGTGTTTCTCTCTGCTCAGAACCTGTTATGGTTTTCCAGCACTTTCGACGTAGTTACGCTTTTGGACTATGGATAGTTGTCTAATCTGAAAGGGAACAGTGAAGTTGCCATGTCTGTTGACACTCAAGTATTCGGTTATGGTTTTTGAATGAAATATTAAAAAGTCTGTGTGTGACAACTCACCAAATACTGATAATTTTTTGCCACTGTCATAATGCATTTTGAAAATGTTGAACTCTTCTCCAGTACAGACAGAATATTTGGCCTAATAAATAGATTGTGGCCAATGGAATTGACAATTTAATACTTTTAATCAATTGCTCAACTATGAATTTGTGACAATGCTAAAATGTTTTATATTCCCATCACTTAGTTCCCAAAACTCAAAGTAGGGACAGACAGTGTAGAATCTGTGCAGTTACAATTCAGGAACAGAAAAGGTGAAAAATCATATTTGAAGTTATGAACAGGCCTACAAATCATAGTCAGGAGCTGGGGCGGAGGACACATCAGGAGACAGAAAAGATGTTTAGGAAAGGCAAAGTTACAGTGATTTGGGGGGTTTCAATGTGCAGGTGGACTGGGAAAATCAGGTTGGTAGTGGTTTGCAAGAAATGGAATTTTTGGAATGTCTTTGAGATGGCTTTTTTGGAGCAGCTTATGGTGCAGGCGACGAGGGAACAGGCAATACTGGATTTAGAGTTGCGCAATGAGACAGACTTGATAAGGGAGCTTAAGGTCAAGAAAGCTTTATGATGCAGTGAGCATAATATCATTGAACATACTCTTCATTTTAATATGGTGAAGATAGAATCAGAGTTCCCAATATTACTGCTGAATAAAAGCAACTACAAAGGCATGAAGGAGGAACTGGGTTGAATTGACTGGGAGAGTAGGCTAGCAGGAAAGACAGTGGAACAGTAATGGGGGGAGCTTCTGGGAGTAAGTCAGGAGACACAGCAGACACTCATCCCAAGCTAAAAGAATCATGGTATAGGGAGTTTGAGACAACAATGGATGACATGGGATATCAGGGTTGGTGTAAAAGCAAAAGAGACATCAGACAACATAGCAAATGCCAGTGGGAAATCAGAGGATTTGGAAGCTTACAAATCCTAACACAGGGCAACAAAATAAGAAATAGGAGGGAGAAGATTAAATAGGAGGATAAGCTAGCCAGTATTATTAAAGAAGACTGGATGAGTTTCTTTAGATATATAAAGTGCAGAAGAGAGGCAGAAAAGGACATTGGGACACAGAAAATGACATTGGAGATATAGTAATGGGGAACAAATAATGGATGAGAAACTGAACAATTATTTCACATCAGTTTTCTCAATGAAACACACGAATAATGTCCCACAAATTCAAGATAGCATGGTGGCAGAGCTTATTAGGAAAGGTTGCTCAAAAAACTAAATGGGTAAATGAACTGGACCAGATGGGCGATATCGCAGAGTGCAAAGGGAGGTAGCTGAAGAAATAATAGAGACATTTGTGGTGATCTTTCATGAATTTCTAGAATCAGGGAGAGGCTCAGAAGACGAGAAAGTTGGTAACGTGACACCCTCTTTCAAAAGGGAATAAGGCAAAAGTCAGAAAGTGACAGACCGATTAGCCTAACCTCAGTCATGTGTAACATCCTGGAATCCATTCTGAAGCATGAGATTTCTGAATACTTGCAAGTGAATTGCAAAATTGGGTATAATTGATATGGTTGGTATCATGAAGGGGAAGTCATGCCTCATAAATTTGTAAGAGTTATTTGAGGATGTAACAAGCAAGTGAGACAAAGGAAAGTCAATGGATGTTATCCACCTGGATATTAAGGAGGACTTTGGAAAGGTGCCACACGGGAGGCTGCTGAGTGCAATAAGGTCCCATTTTGTTAGAGGCAAGGTACTAGTGTGTGCAGAAGCTTAGCTGTCTGGCAGCAAGTATAGAGTGGGGATAAAAGGGTCCTTCTTGGGATAGCAGCCGATGACAACTGCTGTCCCACAAGGCTCAGTGTTGGGACCACAACTTTTTACTTTTAACATTAACGATAGATATTAAGGAACTGAGGGCATTCTGAGTAGGCTTTTAGATGAAAAAAAGGTTGGGTGAGGGCCATGCAGCATAGAGGAGGCAGGGACGCTGCAGAAGGATTTAGATAGAATAGGAGAGTGGGAAAAGAAGTGGCAGATGGAGTACATCTTGGGAAAGCATGAGGTGATGCACTTTGTGAGGAGGAAGAGAGGCATGAAATATTTCATAAATGAAAAGAAAATTCAGAAATCTGAAGTGCAAACGTAGTTGCAGGTTCTCGTACAGGAATGTCTCAAGGTAAACCTGCAGGTTGAGGGAATAGTTAGGAAGGTGTTCTATCTGCCGAACAGTGTGTTTAAAGTCTTCTATTCAGCAAAAGACCTGAGACAACTCTTACAAACAACAATATTTGTTTATTGAACACAGTCGGTGTTTGTACAATACAGTTTACTATAAAGTAATGAAAATACTGCAAAGTGTCTTATGCTTTTACTTAACTTTGACTGATAGTGTACCACAACACTAGAACTTGGCCAGGCTCCGCGTGGTGATGCTTTCTTATTCTTCCAATGGTCTTGGAGTTGTCTTCTTTCTCAGTGGTTATTCTCCAGTTACCACACTCTGTGGGGTTTTGAGGTGATTTTTATCCTTCCAAGTCTTCAAGCCCTTGGGAGGGTATGGAGGATCTGCCGATGGAATGATCAGGTTCATTTCCCCTCAAAGTTTGGGAGAAGATTTGTAGCTCGGGTGCTTGTTGTTGTGGTTCTGTTTGCCAAGCTGGGAATTTGTGTTGCAGACGTTTCGTCCACTGTCTAGGTGACATCTTCAGTGCTTGGGAGCCTCCTGTGAAGCGCTTCTGTGATCTTCCCTCCGGCATTTGTAGTGATTTGAAAATGCCAGAGGAAAGATCACAGAAGCGCTTCACAGGAGGCTCCCAAGCACAGAGGATGTCACCTAGACAGGGGACGAAACATCTGCAACACAAATTCCCAGTTCAGTTACCCTGATCAATCAGACTCAACCAGGGGTTGGTATATTGGAATGTCGCCCTTCGGCCATCAATGTCCCATTAAAGTCCATCCTCAGGTGGGTATTGCAGGGTCTATACTGTAGCTGTCAGGATTGTTTGCAAACTGTCTGTAGGGAGCTGCAGCCTGTCTGGATTCTTCAGCATGTTGATTAACACAGACAGTTTACTCAAGGCCGGGATCCACTTGCCAACATGCTTTAATCACTGTTCATTTTTGTAACTCCATGATAAGTTTATTAATGTCCATCATACGTTTTCATTGTTTCAGGTAGCCTTTCTGGTCAGAAAGACAAATACAATGATGGCATTTATTTTGAAAGGACTTGAATATTAAAGCACGGATGGATTTCTGAGTCTTTACAAGACTCTGATCGGGGCACATTTGGAGTATTTTATGGATGCATCATTTAAGATAGATCTAGACAGATACATGAATGGGCAGGTAGCAGAGGGATACAGATCCTTGGGAAGTAGGCGGCAGGTTTAGATAGAGGATCTGGATAGGTGCAGGCGTGGTGGGCCGAAGGGCCTGCTCCTGTGCTGGAATATTCTTTGTTCTTCTTTCTTTATAATTCATTCTAAAAATTGCAAGTTCTCAACTTACTGTATGCTACAATTTAATAACATAAACCATTTATTTATTTGACAGTGCATGTTAAGTTATTGTCGTTTCTAAATTAGAGTCATAGAGATGTACAACATGGAAACAGACCTTTTGTTCCAACCTGTCTATGCCGACCAGATATCCCGACCCAATGTAGTCCCACCTGACCGGACCCGGGTCAAATTCCTCCAAACCCTTCCTATTCATATACCCATCCAGATGCCTTTTAACTGTTGCGATTGTACTAGCCTCCACCACTTGCTCTGGCAGTTCATTCCATACATATAACACCCTCTGCATGAAAAAGGTGCCCCTTAGCTCTCTTTTATATCTTTCCCCTCTCACCCAAAGATATGCCCTCTACGTCTGGACGGCCCCACTCCAGGGAGAACACCTTGTCTGTTTACCCTATCCATGCACTTCATGATTTTATAAACCGCAATACGATCACCACTCAGCCTCCGACGCTTCACTGAAAACAGCCCTAGCCTATTCAGGCTCTCCCTACATCTCAAATGCTCAACCCTAGTAACATCGTTGTATTGTTTTTAACCCTTTCAAGTTTCACAACTTCCTTCTGATGGGAAGGAGACCAGAATTGCATGAAATAGTCCAAAAGTGGCCTAACTAACTTCCTATAGACCCACAACATGACTTTCCAACTCCTGTACTTAATACTCTGACCAATAAAGGAAAGCACATCAATCGTCTACTTCACTGTCTTATCTATCTGCGACTCTGCTTTCAAGGAACAATGAAACTGCACTCCAAGGTCTCGTTGTTCAGCAACACTCCCTTGGATCTCGCCATTAAGAGTATAACTCCTGCTAAGACTTGCTTTCCCAAAATGCAGCACCTCACATTTATGTAAATTAAAATCTATCTGCCACTCCTAAGCCCATTGGTCCATCTAATCAAGATCCTGTTGCAATCCGAGGTAACCTTCTTCGCTGTCCACTACACCTCCAATTTTGGTGTCATCTGCAAACTTACTAACTGTACCTTTTATGCTCACATTCAAATCATGTATATAAATAATGAAAAGTAGTGGATTCAGCACTGATTCTTATGGTACTCCACTGATCACAGTACTCCAGTCTGAAAAACAACCCTCCACCACCACCCTCTGCCTTCTACCTTTGAGCCAGTTCTGTATCCAAATGGCTACTTCTCCCTGTATTCCATGACATCTAAGCTGGCTAACTAGTCTCCCATGGGGAACCTTGTCGAACGTCTTACTGAAGTTGAAATAAATCACGTCCACTGCTCTGCCCTCATCAATCCTCTTTGTTACTTCTGCAAAAATCTCAGCCACGTTTGGGAGACATGATTTTACGCTCACAGAGCAATGTTGACTATCCCTAATGAGTCCTTGCCTTTCCAAATACATGTACATCCGGTCGCTCAGGGTTCCCTCCCAGAACCTGCTCACTACCACTGTCAGGCTCACTGGTCTATAGTTCCCTGCCTTGTCCTTACCGCCCTTCTTAAACAGTGGCAGCACATTCGCCAACCTTCAATCCTCTGGGACCTCACCTGTGACTATCGATGATACAAATATCTCAGTAACAGGCCCAACAATCATTTCCCTGGATTCCCACAAAGGTCGCGGTACACCTGATCTTGTCCTGGGGATTTATCCACTTTTATGTGTTTCAAGACAACCAGCACATATTCCTCTGTAATATAAACGTTTGGAAGATGTCACCATTTATTTCCCTACATTCAGTATCTTCCATGTCATTTTCCACAGCAAACATTGATGCAAAATGCTCATTTATTATGTCCCCTAGCTCCTGCGGCTGCACACAAATGCCTCGTTGCTGATCTTTGAGGGGACCCTATTCTCTCCTTATTTACTCTATTTTCCTTAACGTCTTTGTAAAATCCTTTTGGATTCTCCTTAATTCTATTTGCCAATGTTATCTCTGTCCCATTTTTGTCCTCCTGATTTCCCTCTTAAGTATATTCATACTGCCTTTGTACTCTTATAAGGATTCATTCGATCTAGTCAGACAAGATGTCTTTTTTGCTGTACAAAACAAAATGTGCACTCTTTACTTTTGCATCATAAAACTTTGTTAGGTGTCTATATTTTAGTTCCATCAATATAGAATTAACTTAAGTGTTTTCAGAGATGATGCAATTATTGTTCAGTTGAATAATTGCAGTTAATATTTCATCACTGCCCAATTCACAAACATGGCAAACACATGATTATTGTTCAGGCCAGTAAACCCACCACGTTGCAGTCATGACTGACATTAAACATGAATTCCAAAAGGCTTCAATTCTGGCACAGTGCTACTGGACCTCATAGCTACCTGCCACACTCAGTGAGACACTGACCTGCTCCTGAATCTGTCCAGATAATTTCCAACCTGGGTCAGGGTAATCATTAGAACATTCCTTCAAAGTAAATCATTTGGATTCCACCTTCGGCAGGAGGAAACTAGCCAACAGTCTATCACTGTTCTCAGTGTAGTTACAAATACTGTCTAAATCAGATACCAATGATTGACCAGGAATTAGGTCTTACAATGTCATCCCCACTCAAATTCACACCCAGAGAGCAGTTGTATGGACATGGAGTGTCAGAATCAAATGGTGTTGCTTATGGTGCTGGCATGTTTCCCCTACTCCATACATCTGCTCCCTGGACCAGACACAGGGTGAAAATGTTCCCAATTGAAAGTATATTGCAGCATCTTTTGTCGCACAGTGGATCCTCTGAAATTATATCCAATAAATGTACCTTCACAGTCACCAGTATCAAAATAAATCTGTACATGCCTGTGGATGGTCAGATAATAATACATGGGTCACCCGACAGAATGTATCTGAAGAAACCAGAGCTAACGGCAAATCAAAAATCAGTTTAATAATTGAACTTTGTGGATTTTGATGGTCTAGGTAACTGCACATATTGTACTTACACTCAGGTGAATGTAACCATGCACACCATAACTGGAAGTGTTGGTCCAACATCCCTCCCCAGCTTCCTGACCTCACACACTTCACTCCCTCACACCTGATAAGAATCCACAAACTGAGTGAAACTTGGAATATAGAACAGTACAGCACAGTAAGAGCCCTTCAGCCCTCAATGTTTTGTCGGCTTTTTATCCTACTCTAAGATCAGACTATCCTATATAACCTTCAATGTACGAACTTCCATGTGCCTATCCAAGGGTCTTCTTAATTATCTCTAACATATCTGACCCTATTACCATCACTGGTGGTGCACTCTGCCCCCACAGGTATATTCTCTGTGTAAAGAACATACCTCTGGCATCCCCCGAAACCTTCCTCCAATCACCTTAAATTACGCCCCTTGTTCAAAAGACTCTGGCTTTCCAATCTTTGTCTCTGAACAAGGTGTTCACCTCTATCAAGTCAGCTGTCATTTTTCTTCGCTAGATGGAGAAAAGTCCTAGCTCCCTCAAACTTTCTTCCTAAAACATGTCCTCCAGTCCTGGTAGCATCCTGGTAAATCTCCTCTGCACAATCTCTGCAGCTTCCACATGTTTCCTATAATGAGGCAACCAGAACTGAACACAATATTCCAAGTGTGGTTGACCCACAGCTTTATAGAGCTAAGCATTAACCTCGCCGCTCTGAAACTCAATACCCCTGATAATGAAAGCCAACAGACCATTACGTTCTTAACAACCCTATCAACTTGGTGGCAACATTGTGAGATCTATTGACATGAACCTCAAGATACCTCTGTTCCTCCACATTGCCGAGAATTCTATCTTTAACCCTATTTCTGTATGCAAATGAAACCTTCCAAAATAAATCACTTCACACTTTTGAAGTTTGAACTCTATCTGCCACTTATCAGCCCTGCTCTGTATCCTGTCAAAGTCTGGTTGCAAACTACAGCAGCCCTCCAGACTATTCACAACTCCAACAACCTTCATGTCATCGGCAAACTTACTAACCCACCATTCCACATCTTCAGCAAAGTAATTTATAAAAATCACAGAAAGCATAGGTCTCAGAGCTGATCCCTGTGGAACACTACTGGTCACTGAGCTCCAGGCTGGATACTTTCCATCTGCTATCATCCTCTGCCTTCTATGGGCCAGTCATGCCTGTATCCAGACAGCCAAATTTCCCTGCTTCCCATGCCTCTTTACTTTCTAAATGCGCCTACAATGGGGACTCTTATCAAATGCCTTTCTAAAATTCTTGTTCACCACATCTACTGGTCTACCTTCATCAATGTGTTTTTTCACATCTTCAAAGAATTCAATAAGGTTTGTGAGGCATGACCTGCTCCTCAAAAAGTTGTAAATCCTCTCTCTCAGAATTGTCTCCAATACTTAGCCCATCACTGGTGTAAGACTGACTGTTCTATAATTCCCAGGGTTATCCCTATTCCTTTCCCTGAACAAGAGAATGACATTTGCCACTCCAATCATCTGGCACTACTCCAGTGGACAGCGAGGATGCAAAGATTATCATCAACGGCACGACAATCTCTTACATCATTTCATGGAGTAACCTAGGGTATACCATCTGACCCAGGGGATTTTTCTACCCTTATATTTGTACTTCAATCAGTCTGTACTTCGCCTCAACTTGTCTACACCCTGTCCAACCAACTGATTGAATGCTTTCCATTTCAGTGTTATGTGCAGTGCTGCCTTGCTGAGCAAGTATAGTTCCCAACGTCCTGTGAATCACGGAATCAAAGAAAAAGGAATGCACCAATCCCTTCCTGATAAAGAGCTCATGCCCGAACCGTCGACTCTCCTGCTCCTCGGATACTGCCTGATCTGCTGTGCATGTCCAGTACCACACTATTCTACTCTAATCTCCATCAACTGCAGTCCTCAGTTTCTCCATTACTGAGGGCTGTCCCCTCTGCACACTGAGGGTGGAATTAACCATCAGAAACTCATTGTATGTGGAGCTGACTGCTCAATTCTGGGAAGTTGCACTTGATAAATACATTGTTTTTTTAAAAAAGAATATACAATTCAACAAATATTCATTCAGTCCCAGAGTTACAATTTTGGGTCATGGTTTGAGCAGCCTGCTAACAAATACTGAATGATTAAGGAACTCTGAGGCACAGAGTATTCCAGGTGTTACATTTCAGCTTACGTTAATACTGGCAGTATTATCAGACACACTATTGTGATAATGGCATGAGTTGACACGTCGAGGTGGAACATTTTTGCCATCACAGAGACGTATTTGAGACAGGTCAGGGCTAACAACTCAATATTCTGTGTATTGGAACAATACGCAGGACAGGAGAGGGTGTTTAAGAGGAGGTGGTGTTGCATTATTAATTGAGGAACAGTTATTGCAGTGAGGAAGTATGATACCTTGGACATGTCTTCAAATGAGGCCTTGTGGAACGAGGTTAGGGTCCACACGATGACAGACACACTGCTGGGGATATTTTATAGAGTCCCAGAAAGATGGAAATGCAGGAGCAAATATATAACCAATTCACTAAAGTATGAAGGAAAACAAGTCCAAAGACGTTACAGAGATAGGAAAGTAAGGCTTCAGATGTTAAAGAGTCAGGAAAGCAAGGCTAGAGATGTTGCAGAGATAGGAAAGCAAGGCTGGAGATGTTACAGAGATGGGAAAGCAAGGCTGGTGATGTTACAGAGATAGTAAGGCAAGGCAGGAGATGTTACACAGATAGGGAAGCAAGGCTGGAGATGTTACAGAGATGGGAAAGCAAGGTTGGAGGTGTTGCAGAGATAGGAAAGCAAGGCTGGAGATGTTACAGAGATAGGAAAGCAAGGCTGGAAATGCTACAGAGATGGGAACGCAAGGCTGGAGTTGTTACATAGATAGGAAAGCAGGCTCTAAGTGTTCCAAGGATAGGAAAGCAAGGCTGGAGATGTGACAGGAAGAGAGGAAAACAATGTTGGAGATGTTACATAGAGATGAAAGCAAGGATGGAGATGTTGCAAAGATAGGAAAGCAAGGCTGGAGATATTACGGAGAGAGGGGAAAGCAAGGCTGGAGATGCAACAGAGGTAGGAATGAAAAGCTGGACATGTTACAGAGAGAGGATAGAAAGGATGGAAATGTTACAGAGAGAGAGGAAAGCAAGGCTGCAGATGTTACACTGATAAGAAAGCAAGGCTGGAAATTTAACAGAGATTAGGAAAGCAAGGTGGGGGATTTTACAGAGATAGGAAAGCAAGACTGGATAAATAGTGTGGCCTGTACATGCTAGAATGGGTTAGTGAGAAAATTTTGAACTCATTCACAGGATATGGGGAAAGGTGAAGCAGCTGGAGTTCAGAGAGATAGGGAGGAGTGTTGGGGCTGGCGGAATTTACAGTGATAGATGGGGCTGTAGTATGATATAAAGGTTGTAGTGATACGGAGGGTTGCTAAGATACAGATGGATGTAGCGGCTGGATGAGATGACAGGGAAAGATCCAGAGATACATGAAGATAGTTTAAAAATGGAATTGTGCAATGTCTTAATAGAGAAAATATTTTAGAAATCTGTGGAATAGACAGGCACTTGGAGAAACTGAAGGAGTGAGACCTTAGACTGTCCAATCACAAGGGTTATAGAGTGAGTGTCGTACAGCACAGAAGAGGCCCTTCGATTGATAGTGACAAAAAAGTAAAAGCCCTGCAGACACTGGAAATCCCTCCTTCCTAACGTCTGGGGGCTAGGGCTAAATATGGAAGAGGCGTCCTACAGACACCTCAAGCAACAATGTGACATAACGAAGGCTCACGTGTCAGATCAAACATAGACACGGAAACCTCCTGCTGACTCCCTTCCCTCAGCTGATGGATCAGTGTCCCTCTACATTGTACAACTCTTGGAGGATGCACTGACAGAGTGAATGAGCTGGAGAACGTATACTGGGTGGGCTATTTCAAAATCACCAAGAGGTGCTCAGCAGCAGCATTCCTGATCGAGATGGTCGTGTCCAAAAGAACATAGCTGCGAGACTGGGTCTCACCGGGTGGGGAGGGAACGACTGACATGGAGAAACATACTTGACCTCATCTTCACCGCAGCTGCAGAGACATTAATAGATGACCATGTTGGTAATAATGACTACCAAACACAGTATTTCGGGAGACAAAGACCCATTGGGAATAGTGTGCGTGTGTACACGCGTGAGCGCACATGTTAGAGATACTATCACGATGCTAAACGGGACAGAGTTCAAAGAGATCTAGAACTCAGCACTGATCTGTGTTAGGTGACATGGGTCATTACCAACAGCAGTAGAATAGTACTCCAGCACAATTTTCACTGTCACTGCCTGGCATATGGTCCACTTTACCCTGACCATCAGACCAGGGGATAAACCCTTGTTCAATGGAGAATACAGGAGGACCTGCCACGGGCAGCACCAGGTACACCTCACAATGAGGTGACATTACTAAACAGGCCCACTTACTCACCAAATAGCATAAACAGCTCGTGACAGACAGATCTAACCAACAAATCTGACCTAATCCCCACAATCCTGTCACATGCAGTCAGGTTGAATGGTGGTGTCAATCAAACAACTCACTAGAGGAGGAGGATCCCCACATATCACCTTCCTCAATGATGGAAGAGCCCGACACAACAATAGAAAAGCTAAGGCTGAAACGACCACAACAATGTTCAGACAGAAGTATCGATAGGATGATCTATTTTAGTCTCCTCCAGATGGCAGTCTTCAGCTAATTCGATTCACTGTGTGTGGTAATTTCAAACGGCTGGAGGGATGGGGAATGCAAACGATGTGGGCCCTGATAACATTCCATTCATGCTGTTCCTGCTGGGATACAGCACTGGCATCGACCTGTCAATGTGGGAAAATATCCGTGTGTGTCCTGTACACACACATCAATGACTGCCCCATTGCTCTCATCTCTATTATTAATAAAGGGATGGAAGATGTCATCCACAGTGGGATCAAGCAGCACTTCCTCAGCACCAACCTGCTTACTGAATCTCAGTTTGGGTTCTCATCCTGTGGGCTCATTGAAGCCTTGGTTTAACGATGTACAACAAGAGACCATGCAGCTGAATTCTAGAGGTGAGGTGACAGTGACTGCACTTAACATCATCATAACTGCATTTGACCAAGTGTCGTATCCAGGATTAACGGCAAAACTGGAGAAAATAGGAATCGTTTGCACTGGCTGGAGTTATACCTGGTACAAAGGAAGGTGGCTGGGGTTGGAGGAGAGCAGCCACCTCAGCTCCAGGACAGCTCCGCCATAGTTCCCCAGGGGCGGGGTTTCTGGGTAAGCCTGGAGATCAGAAATGGAAAAGTAAGGCACCATACTCTTAGAGGATGAAAAGGCTGCTCTTTCATTAGACAGAGACGACTGGTGGTAGTTTAACTGGGCAGTCACCATGCCGCAAGAGAGGGAGAGATTGAGTTGCACAGCCCTTTTCAGTTACCGAAGAATTGAACCCACACTGTTAGCATTAATCTGCATTACAAACCAGATTGAGCTAACCAAGTCCTCGCTCAGCTCCTTCGGTTAGATACTGTAACATTATTCCATTCAGATATGTTGTTAGATACCTCTGGAGCAGGTGGAACTAGAAGCCAGCTTCCTAGCTCAGAGAAAGGGACAGCATCAGTGAGCTGTAGGAGTGCTCTCTGCCCTCGGCCCAATAATTTTCAGCTGCTTCATAAATGACTGTAAAATCACAAATGGGGATGTTTGCCAATGATTGGACAGTGTTCAACACCATTCGTGATTTACTCAGATACTGAAGCAGTCCTTGTCCAAATGTACCAGGACCTGGAACTATGCAGGTGTGTGCTTAACAGTGACAATACCATTTCCATTACACATGTGCCAGACAACAATTACCTCTAACAATGGAAAATTGAACCACATCCTCTAACGTTCAATGCCACCACCATAACTGAACACACACCAAGCAATATCGCGGGGATTATCGTTAGCCTGAAAGGGACTGACCATATGATTTCATTACCCATTCCTGTGAAGGGCTTATGCTAAAGCATTGACTCTCCTGTACCTCAGATGCTCCCTGACCTGTTTTGCTTTTCCAGCGCCACGTTTGGAAGCATATAAATTCATTGGCTACAAGAATGTGTCAAGGGTTAGAAATTCTGCAGGAATAACTCACCTCAACATTTCCGAAAGCCTGTTCCCTATTGCTAAGACACATGTTGAATGAGTGTATGATTAAATACTTCCATTTGCCTGTGTGAGTGCAGCTCCACCCCTCATCCACTGACGCTCAGTAGCAGCAATACCTGACATCTACACGGTGCTCTCCAGAAATTTACCAAGTCTCCTTACAACGTACCTCTGAACCCCCGACCATCAAGAAGGACAAGAGAAGCAGATACACGGGACCCCCACTATGTTCGCATTCTTTCCAAGCCATCCACCATCCTTACTGGAAAGTATATTGCCAGTGTCACTGTTTCAAGTTCCCTATCCATCAATAAATGCTGTCCCAATCACATTTCATGACTAAATTAACATAAAAATATTGTCTAGACCTGTTCAATGCTGGACATTGTTTTTTTGGGTTTTGTGAGCTCAGGCTGGTTGGTCCAGGCAGTACCTTGCTTGTTGTGAACAGCTGAAGGAATATGCTGTTTGAAACAATCTGTCAGTCTCAGAGGCATGGCCTATATACCGAGCATCACAGACACTGGCATTCTCATCCCACCTTGCTGAGTTTTGAGATAGACAGAAGCAACTGAAAACGTACTCATATCTGACTGGGACATGTTAAAACACACAGTGATATTGTTGCCATGAAAATGATGATGAGTGGATATTAGCAGGGAGAAAGTGAGGACTGCAGATGCTGGAGATCAGAGTCAAAAAGTGTGGTTCTGAAAAAAAAACTCAGACGTTCAGGCAGCATCTGAGGAGCAGGAGAATCGAGTATTAATTAACAATATTAATACAAGGGAAAGTAATTGTATATTTTCAAAGTCCTTGTACTTATTAATAGTTTGGTCTTGGGTGAGGCAATGAGACTCATCATTTCAATGCTACTTAATGTGAGTTTTCATCATATTGTTGTTATAACAGCGTACTGAATAAATGGGTGGATTTTGTGCTTATTGGACAATCTAAAAGTTGGTATTATGAAAGGATTTCGGACCTTCAGTAAAGAGACTTTACTTAATGGCTGTTAATGGTTAGAACAATGCTGCAAACATTTACACAGAGATTTCCAGCTTAAGTCACACACAAGGTCTTTGGGCTGGATCATACTGGCCATCAGTGGAGCTGCACAATTCTGTTTGTATGCTGACATTGTGGGGCTAACATACACTGGATATTGTTTATGAGGAGTTCAATGTAAGATGTCATGTGCTGCAGGAGCCCATCACCTTTATAACACCTTCATTCAGGATCAGGTACAAGGTGCAGAAATACAGAGTTTAGTAGCCACACAAAAAGAGATATACTTGCAAGACATGGCTGTTTACAGGTCGTTGTTATAAATATTGAACTGCGTCTGGACCAGCATCATGTGCTAGTCCATTGACCAGTCTGCCCCACACACATCTCCCTGTTGTTCAGGTATGTCTCTAACCAGACAGGGATTGTGTGAGTAACTGCCCAGCTCCAGTTTGGAAGCTCTCTGGACAGATTTTGGAGATGGCCAGTATTTTGGAGGCCATGGGGAGGCCAGTAAAACTGTGTCTGAATTCAGGCTTTTTCTCAAAATCATTTCCAACAGCTTTGCTGCCTGCAAGATAGTGTGTTCACTGATCTGAACATGAATCAGCTGTTTACCTCAGTCACTGAACTGTAATAGTTAGGTGTGCGCTCTGGTAATTCAATTATTGCTCACTTCAATAGTTCTCAACTGAAAAACAATGATGTTTGGTTTATTTTTAAATTTGTAAGAAATAAAGTGATATTAACTCTTCATTGCAGAAAATGTAAAACTGACCTGTTGTACATTTCCCACAGATTAATCAAGCAGCAGTCAGATATTGTCTGGAAAGCAGGATTCTGTGAACAGGACTATATCCCGGGCAACATCACCATCCTCTCTGGTAGGTTCTGTCCCACTGACAGGACACAGCCAGGCAAAGAGGGACAGCGCCTTGGTATATAGTCAATATAGGCTGGCATGGTGGCTCAGTGGTTAGCACTGCTGCCTCATAGAACCAGAGTCCCAGCTTTGAGTCCAGGCTCAGGCAACTGCCTGTGTGGAGTTTGCACATGCTCCCTTTGTCTGCGTGGGTTTCCTCCCACAGTCCAAAGATGTGCAGCTCTGGTGAATTGGCCGTGGTAAACTGGGCATAGTGTTCAGTGCATTAGTCAGAGAGGCGTGTGTTGCTCTTCGGAGGGTTGGTATAAACTGGTTGGGCCGAAGACCCAGTCCCCATACTGTATGGCAACCAATCTAATGATAGTGCTCAGCATTGATGCTGGATCCTGTGGCTGCTAGACTGCTCTGTGGCAGGTTATGGTGAAATCAATAAAAGGGAAACATATAATTGACCACATCGTCACCAATCTGCCTGCTGCAGATACACCTCCCTATTTCATATATCAGGAAGAATGGTCACTGCACAATGGGGAGCAAGGGCTACCTTCACATTTTGCAGACCCTCCTCGCCATGATATGTAGCCCCTTGAGTACTGAATGGGACAGACTTTAAACAGATTGAATAATTAATAGTGATGCAGCCATGAGGTGAAGAAGGGCCGCAGCAGAATCATACTCTGCTCATACAGTCTGCAAACTCACAGCCAGACATACCTCCCACTGTACAGTAATCATCAGATTAACATAGCTCCCACTGTACAGTAACCATCACGGCCTAACATACCTCCCACTGAACAGTAACCATCATGGCCTAACATACCTCCCTCTGTACAGTAACCATAACGGCCCATCATATGTCCCACTCTAGAGGAGCCACCAAGAGCGGCATGGTGGCTCAGTGTTTACCACTGCTACCTCCCCACGCCACGGTCCTGGGTTCGGTTCCAGCCTTGGGCAACTGTCTGTGTAGAGTTTGCACATTCACCCCGTGTCTGCATGGATTTCCTCTCACCGGCCAGGTGAATTGGCCATACTAGATTTTTAAGTGTTTTAGTCAGAGGGAATTGGGTGTGGGTGGGTTACTCTTCGCAGGGTTGATGTGGACTGGTTAGGCCAAAGGGCCTGTTTCCACACTGTAAGGAATCTAATCTACTCTGCAAGGTTCATGTCAGGAATATGATGGAATAATCAATTGTCTGAGTGAGTGCAGCTCCAACAGTACTCTAGTATGGACTTACTAGCAACAGGCAACACACTTGTGTGGGGAAGATCATGTTCACAAACTTGATTGAGTGTTTTGAAGAAGTGACAAAATTGATTGAGGAGGGCATGGGGCTGGATGTTTGCCGTTTGGACCTTAGCAAGTCCTTTGATATGGTTCCTTATGGCTGGCTCATATAGAAGGTGAAGTGAAATGGGATCAGCGGTCAGTTAGTAAGATGGATAGAGAACTGCTTGGCCATGGAAGACAGAGTAGTGGTGGAACAGTGTTTTTGTGACTGGAGATCTGTACATAGATAGGCGGAGTTGCAGATTGTGAGGATGATTGCCAAGTAATACAGCAGGATACAGGTCAGCTGCAGACTTGGACAGAGAAAACACAGATGTAACTTTATTTGGACAATTTTGACGTGATGCATTTTGGAAGGTCTAATGCAGGAGAGGAGTATAAAGTACATATCATTGCGAGGAGGGTCTGCAATATATGAAGGTAGCCCTTGCTCCCCATTGTGCAGTGACCATTCTTCCTGATATATGAAATAGAGAGGTGTATCTGCATCAACATCCGAAGGGACCTTGGTGTACAGCTCCACAGTTCCCTGAAAGTGGTAACATGGGTGGATAGGGTGATCAAGAAGACTGATGGCAAACTTACAGACATGCATCAGAGCATGCAGTATGAAAATTAGCAGGTCATATTGCAGCTTTAGATAAAGTTAGTCCGAGTTACATTTAGAATATTGTGTGCAGTACTGGTTGCCACACAATGTTGAAGTGTTGGAGAGGGTATGGAAAAGGTTTACCAGCATGTTGTCTGGTTTGGAGGGTATTAGCCAGAAGGAGAAATTGAACACACATGAATTGTTTGCACCTGGGCATCATTGGCTATGGGGCTACCTGACAGATATTTACAAAATTATCAGAGGCATGGATAGAAGGACAGTTAGAGGCTTTTTTCCCCCAGAGTGTAAATATCAATTACTCAGGACCGTAGGTTTTAAGTTAAAGGGAGTAAGTTCAGGAGATGTGATAGGTCCATTTTTTTTCTTGCTGTTCCAGACAGAATGTGAAAGTGCCTGGAATGCACTGATAGAGGGGAAGAAGCCAATATAGCAAGGTTTAAGAGGTATCTTGGCACAAGTATGAGTAAGTAGGGAATAGAATGACATTGAGGGTGTCGGAACAAAAACTTTTGTTTTAACTTAGAAGTGTCAGTGCGGGATTGCTGGGCTGAAGGGCCGGTTCCAGTACTGGACTGTTCTTTAAGACAAGAATTGAGCACGAGAGTGGCGAGATGCTCACTGAATGATTACCGTCTGGGCTGCTCACTCCGTGTTTGTACACATTCAATGCTGCTGCAAGGACACTGTGCTCAGGGACACCCACCCAGCTCATGGGCTGTCTCTCTGGGCCACTCACTCCATGTTTGTGCACACTCACTTTGAACTGAGTTGAATGATCACAGAATTATTGCCTTGCCTTACCCTGCCTTTAGCAGAGTTACCCCTCAGCTAGAGCTACCAGGCTCACCCGTCTGCTGTGTTGTCTTGGTGTTTAGCACAGACACAAATCAAGGAAGCTTGATATCATTGTCCACCGTCAGTCAGAGTGCCCAGCACAGTGAGACAAGGGGAGTCTCAGATCCCAGTCCGGGAGATTGGACACGGTCAGTCAGCCTCTCGTGGTTGTTAGGGTCAGGATCCTTCCCCTGTGAGGGGGTGAGGAGTTGAATGTTAGGCTGCCCCATTTCCCTCTTTGTTCTTTGTGCCCTAGGATGGGATGGTTCCTTCCAGAATGTGAGAATTACCAAGAAGGATTAGGGATTTGGAAGTAGTTGGTACAGCTGTTACTGCTGGGACAGTTTGGGGAAAGGTGTCGAGGTGTTCTGAGTGAGTGAGTGGGCAGCACAGACACCAGGCAGAGTTGGGCAGAGAAGAGATTACAGAGAGTCTGAGAGAAAGAGCTGCATTCACTGAAGGTGGGAGAACATGAGCCTTGGCGGGGGGTGGGTGCAGTAACAGAGAGAATGAGGGTGAAGTCACGAATTGCAGATGGTGGCCCTTACCCAGGTAGAGGGGAGAAGGTCACTGACCTCCTTCCTACACTGCTGGGTGTTCACCCAGAAGGCTGGCACCTCACTGACCCAGGGGTCAGCCTCGGACTAAGCTGGAAGGGTCTGGTGTCTGCCAGCCCTGGAGGAAGATAATGTTCTTCTCATGCACCATGTCATTCACCAGGACCAGGGGCTTGGCCACAAAGTGGGGCCCCAGTTTTATCCCCTCTGCCATGTCCAGGCCAGTTTCGGATTCACAATCCAAGTTTAAAATGACATTTTAAAGATGGCTCCTGGAAACAGGGAGGCTGGTGCATTCTGGGATATCCAGGCAGAGGGCAATTGTTATGACAAAGGGGAAAATCATCGCGTTAGTGTCAGATGAGAGGAAGACCATGTGGGCAGGGAGGGTAGTTAATGAAGCAGATTGGGGATGGTATCATGAGAAAATGCAATTCACCTTGTGGAGAGAAACCCTCCATGAAACTGGACTAAAATGGGACTTGACCAAATCATAAGATGATTTAGGCCTCTGTCAAAATAGGGATGAAATATTGGAAGCAACAGACTTGGAGTGGAGAATTATACAGGAGATTTAAATCCTCAAAAAGAGTAACACAATGTTCCAGAATGTTAAAAGGAGCCGGGGAAAATCCCCTACATTATACAATTCTCATTGGATGCAGGGATGATGCCGGAGGACAGGAGAATGGCTAATACTGCAACTTTGTTTAATGTGGACCAAGGGACTGACTGAATAGGTCGTGGCTGGAATTCGGAGACAGTGGATAAACGGTCACTGAGGAAGTCCCAGGGACTCCAGGACAGTCGGTCTGGATTTGGTCAAGGAAGTTCGTGTGTAATTAATCTGACTGCGTCGGTTTGAGGCAGTAACTTGTAATTGCATGGGACTTGCTTGGATTTGACGAGAGATCCCATGGCAGGCTGCTTAAAAAACAGAAACTATGAGGTCCAAGTGAATGAAGCAAACAACGAAGAGAAGTGCAAGGCAAGGCATTTGGGGACATCAACAATAGAGAGGAACGTACAATAAATGAGAATATGGTCAGTGTGGGCAGATAAATGAAGGTAGCTGGAATCACCAATAGTCTCGTTAATGGAGCAAATGGCATCATTTCCACTTTCAGCCAAAGTGCAGAATTTCAGAGCAGGAAGCTCATGCAGGAACTGTATAAATAATGAGTTCAGTTACAGGTTGGGGGCTGTGTGCAGTCTGGTCACCCCATCACATGGAAGGATGGAATTGGACTGGAGAGGGTACAGAGGAGATTCTTCACCCTGTGACAGTGAAAGTGCAGTTGTGAAGAAAGATTGGAATTGAGGATGCTGAGAGGAGATTTGATTGAGGTGCACATATTGTCAGGAGCCTGTGTAGAAAGGGAGAGAACCCTTTGTTCCTGTTGGAGTGCTCAGTTACCAGTGGCGAATATTTCATGTAATAAATTGAAATATTAGAGAAGTGATGAGGAAAGTTGTTATTTCACGCAGTTTATGGTCGGGATCTGGGAGTCACACATGGAAGTGGAGTATAGGCAGAAACTCTCAAACCATTTTACAAACGTGCCGGGAACCGCACCTGAAGTCCTTCACTGTCTGGGGAGACAGAACTAAGGCTTTAAAAAACAACGTTACATCTTGACCAATGCAGACAGTGGCCAGAGTCATCTCCTCTATCCTGTGCTATTTTTGAAGGTTTCAAAGGTTAGCAACATCTGATAGGATCAATACGCAGGGATGAGGAGTGAGGGCAGGGACGAGCAGTGTGTGAATTGATTGGCATCACAATAATACTGATCCCATCCTTTATACACAACGCTACTTCACTGTGTTGGCCTGTTTCTCCTTCCTGTAGAAATGGGGAAAACCTATGATTATCCCGGTCTGTCGTGGGCACACTGCAGCCCCATCTCCATAATGACAGCTCAATCTGACCTGGTTCACGCTATTTAAAGCTACCATTTCATTGGCCTGGTTGAAAATTTCTCAGCTTTATCCTTGCCCTATTGAAGGCTGCTGGCAGTCAACTAATGTTTCTCACTCTCAATTATTGCATATCTTTCTCTACAATCATCCTGATCTTTACAATAAAATGATCGCTGCACTGCAAAATCATCCCTTACTGACACTTGATCCACTTGCCCCATCTCTTTTCCAAGGACCAGGTCCAACAGCACATGCTCTCTTCGGCTGGATACATACTCCTGCAGTCAGCTCTCCTCCATGCAATCCAGGAATACTTGGCCCTCATGACCCTTCATCGCCAGTATCCCTGTCTATATCTGGAAACATTAAGTTTCTCAGTATAACTAATCTGTAGTATTGTCATTCATCTCAAATGACCCTGCATGTTTATTCTCTCCATCATTTCTTTGGTTGCTGGCAGACAGACTGGACCTCACAGTTTACTTGTATACGTTTCGTTCTGTAGCTCCAGCCAAATTCATTCTGTCCTTGGACCGATCCTCTTTCTTTTGGACTCCTTAACGAATGCTAATCTAAACCAATACTTCTACCTTCATCCTTTCCCTTCTATCATTTCGGAATCCTTTCTACCCAACAATATTAAACACCCAGTCCTGACATCCTTGAGCCAGCTCTCGGTGATCAGTTCATCAGATTTCCAAACACCAATCTGCATCAGGAACTCCCCACACTCCGAGTATTCATGTCCATGCAGAGTACTTCAGATTAAGGCTTTCTTTCTCACTCCATCTTCCACTGATAAACTTGCTGTTGTATATTAATTGTAACTGCATCTCCCCTTATTTTGCGAATCCTGGTAGTCTCCTCTACTATTATTTGTTGTATCCTAAGCACACACCAAATTATTTTCAACCCCTCTCAAACCCCCGTAAGGAATTCAGTCCCAGCTCTGTCACGTCAGCCCATCCAGCTTGTACAGTTGCTGCCTTCTCCAGAACCAGTCCCAGTGTCCCAGGAATCTGAAGCACTTCCTGCTGCACCATCGTTCCAGTCACACTCCCATCTACCTAAAACTCAGAGTCCTGTTTTCACTGGACACGGCACTGGGAGTAACCAAGGGATTGCTACATTTGAGGTCCTGCTTGCTAACCATCCACCAAGCTCCCTAAATTCTGATTTCCAGACCACTTCACACTTCCTACCCAGGTCATTCCTACCAACATGGACATGACATTTAACAGCTCACTGTCCCCCAGACAAATGTCCTACAGTCACAGTGACATTCTTAACCCCACTATCCTGGAATTACAGACACGCTGACACCTTTTTCACTTTCCTGACTCCCCTGTGACTATTGCCCCTCTTTCCTTCTCCCTCCCCTCCTGTATAGTCAGGCTGCTTGTGGTGCCACAGGCATGGGTCTGACTGCCCTCCCCTGAGCAGCCAGCACCTTCATCAGCTTCCAAACTGGGAATTTGATTTGGGAGGGAGACACCAGGACATTCTTGTATTCCCTGACTGTTTCTCTCCAATTGCTTCATCCCCCAGACCCTTCCTTGTTCCAGGCCGTCATGTCTGCAGGGTGATCTGCTGTGTGTGTGTGTGCTATCCACCTGTCAGCATCACAGATGTCCCATGGAGTCTCTAGTCCCTGTCTGAGCTCCATGACCCCGTGTTCATCTAGGACACGAGCAGGGGCTATGGCTTCCCAATGTAACTGAACACATTTTCCATCTGACAAATATGTGCTGCCATGTCTTAAGATGCAACATGTCTGGAGTAACTTAATTAATTGCTTAGAATGAAGTTAACTTCCAGGAAATAACAATATGGTTAAGTCCCTTATTCAACTGTGGCTTACTGAGGATAATTTATTATATTGGATCACAATTTCACTTCTCCCGCTTAATTCTCTGTTCAACCCTTATTTCAGAAGTAGAAAAAAATGCTAACTTATAATAATTAACTGACAGTCGCCAATAACGGTGCATTTATCAGCCAATGAACTTACAGCTTTTTCTGTGAAGGCTCTTGCACTTCTTTCAACCTCAGTGCAGCAGGTGGCAGCAACAGAAAGTTATCTCTGTGACTCCCAGGTACGTGTAATCCTCCAGCTTCCACCCCACTCTGCTCCCTCACAGGGTCACCGTCTCTGTGACACCCATGGATGTGTAATCCTCCAGCTGCCATTCCATTCTGCTCCCTCACAGGGTCACCGTCTCTGTGACTCCCAGGTACATGTAATCCTCCAGCTCCCACTCCAATCTGCTCCCTCACAGGGTCACCGTATCTGTGACTCCCAGGTATGTGTAATCCTCCAGCTCCCACTCCACTCTGCTCCCGCACAGGGTCACTGTCTCTGTGACTCGCAGGCACAACTAGGCCTCGATCCTCAGTGCTGATTTATATCCTCTCATTTTGGTGCTTCCACCTCCTAGGTGTGAGTTAGCCTCAAGCTCCTGCTCCAAGTTGCTCCCTCACATGGTCACTCCCTCTGTGACTTGGTGCTGATATCCAGCCTCCTGCTCTGCTGTTTCTCCAAGTCCAAGTTTCAGTCGGCCTCGATCCGTGGTGATTTATATTCTCCCGATCTGTGCTGCTGTCTCTCAGGTTCTCTCCCTTTGTTTATCCCAGGTAATGGTAGGCCTCAAGCCTCAGCTGAGATTTATGACATCCCATTCCACACTGCCCTCTTACAGAATTGCTGTTGTAGCCGGAAGACAGTGGAAAAGAGGAGGATTAGACAGAACAGAGTGAGTTATAGTGATTGAGGTGAGCTATATGGGATGGAACAGGTTATCTGGGGAGCTAGGCAGACCTGCATCAACTCAAGAACATTACTGGAAGATACAGTGAGAGTTGCAGACTCTAAAAATAGCCAAGGAAATTGAGAGATGGTGGCTTGTTCACGATGGAGCTTTGTAGAGTCTAAAGGGCTGTTTCTGAGCTGCTTAAAGAGATGTGTAGACTTCAACAAGTGCAAATTGACAGCCAGCAAGTGTTGTCTGGTACTGGAGACTGTTGGATGTTATAGAGTGAGAAGACTTGCAGTATCTGGGGGACTATAAACTTTTGGAGCACTGGTGGTGTTCAAGGACCCCCAGGACATGAGGAGGTGCAGAGAATGGGAGCATTCCAAATAGTGGGATTGTAGGGGCTGGAAGTCCTGAGATGGATAAAGAGGATGAAAATTGCCAATTTAACACATGCAACCATTGTAATTATAGAGATTAAGGAAGGGAACCTGTGCTGTCATTGATTACAGTTATATGGAGAGTTACAGAAGCTGAAGGGGTTACACATTTAAAAGGGGAGAGATTTTAGGTGATCAGAAGTTTAAACAAGAATAAATAAATTTTAGAGATCTCTAACACAGATGGGAATGGAGGAGGTGAGATATTGTGAGGAACTATAAGAGTTATACGTCGGGGAGGATGTCCGATATAAAAGGGAGAGCTGCATTGTCTGTGTGCAGTTACAGACATGAGGAGTGTTGTAGTGCCTGCTGGAGGGGACACAGATAACAACAGTTCCAACGCTGGTGCAGGGGCTCAGGAAGGGAAGGTTGTTCGGACTGGCGATTACACAGATAGAGGCGAAATTGGAGCTGCAGGAGTTTATGGAGAAATGGAGGATTGGAGGGACTGGGGATTACACGGATTGGGGTGGTAGTTGGAGCTGCAGGAGTTTATGGAGGATTTTTGGTGCTGGAAATTACATTAACACAGACAATAATGGAGCTGCATGAGTGAGTGAGATAGGGAGGGTTGAAGGGGCTAGATCAGTTCACACAGCCAGGGAGAAGTGTAGGGATTGGACATACCAGAGATACTGAGGGTTGGAGAGCTGCAGGAGTTCAGAGAGTTAGTGAGGACTGTGAATGTAGGTTTGCAGCATTCCCATCAGTTACACAGAGATGTGGAGTATTGTTCTGGTGGAGGTTACAGATATCAACAGGGTTGCAGTTACTGGAAGATATTACAAAGATAGTGAGCTGTAGTATTTGAGGAGGTTACAGAGACAGGATGCATTGAGGAGTTGGAGACTGCTACAGGTGTTAAACATGCTGCAAGGGATCAATAACCTTACATCGATCAGGGGGATTGGAAGTTCTGGAGATAAAAAATGAGAATTGCAGGAACTGAAGAATATCACAGAAATGGGGAGTAACATATGATTTAGAAGAGTTATGAAATGAGATGAGTTGTGTTCAATGGAGTCAGGAAAGATGCAGGGAGATCTGAAGGGACCAGAGATGATCAAAAGGAGAGTGAGTCTTCTCATTGTAGGATTGGGGCAGTTTACGCAGACAGGGAGTATTTTATGGAATGGCGTTATTTACTGAGATTATGAAGTTGTATAGAATTGAGGACGAAAACAGATATGGGAGGCTGTAGTTAATGAAGACATTTGTTGATGTCGGATGCTGAGGTTCTGGAAATTATATGGACAGGAAAGCTGGGCAATCTGTCAGAGCTTACAGAGACAGGAACAGCAATAGAGCCTGGAAACACTAACACAGAGAGGGAGCATTGCAGACACTGGAGGAGGTTTCTGTGTTAGGGATGGTTGTAGGGGAGTGTAACGTTTACACAGATAGGGGTGTAAGAGCTGGAGAAGGTTATAGAGATGATTAGATTGGTGGGGAGACTGGAGGAGCTTACATTGACAGGGCTGGTGTTAGCGACGGGAGGATGTTACGTAGAGAGTAAGTCTTGTAGAAACTGATCGGGAGAGTCACAAGCATTGGAGTTGGTTCCACAGATCGGCGGTGTTGCAGGGACCTGAGAGGATTATGCAGATAGGGACGATTGTAGGATGTCCACATTTTCAGAGTGTTCCAGGATTAGGAAAGGTTACACAGTTAAGGAGGGATGTTGGAGCTGTGGGAGTTCACAGAGACTCGGAGGTTTGAAGAGTTTGGGGCTATTTATGGATAAAGGGATATATTTAGGGACAGTAATATGGAACGCAGAGGGAGAGTTTAGATTAGATTCCCTACAGCATGGGAACAGGTACTTCGGCCCAACAAGTCCACACCAACTCTCCAAAGAGTAACCCACCCAGACCACTTCTCTCCGACAATGCAACTAACACTTTGAGCAATTTAGCATGGCCAATTCACCTGACCTGTACATCTTTGGACTGTGGGAAGAAACCAGAACACCCGAAGGAAACTCATGCAGACACAGGGAGAATGTGCAAACTCCACACAGCCAGTCACCAAACGCTGGAATCGAATCTGGGTACCTGGCGCTGTGAGGCACCATTGCTCACCACTGAGCCACCGTGCTGCCCCAAATTGCAGACTTATACAAAGAGAGAATGTTTGAGGTGCTGGGAGGGATGTAGGGAGTGGAGGAACAAACAGAGATGTGGAGTGCTGTTGTGGCTTGAAAACAGATAAGGAGCTCGGTAGGGATGGGAGAAGGTTACTGTGGTCGTGTGGTGCTATAGGCCAGGAGGCAGGAGTGTTATAGGGCCTGCAGAAGGTTTCAGTGATATCATGTTCTCCTGGGGCTTGAGGAAGGTACACAGGTGGGTGTTTTGGTCCGGGCTGGAGGATTTTACAGAGACGGGGGCACTGTAAGTATTGTGCAAGCCTACCGAAGTAGGGAGTATTGGACTGAGTGCAGGATGGGATTATTGAGATTGGGCATGTTATCGACACTGGAGCAATTTACACACAGGGAGAGTCGTCAGCATTGGAGTAGGTTTCAAATACACAGACGGAATATGAGAAGGGTGGAGATTATAGTAACAGGAAATTTTCTGGGAATTACCAGCATTCAAGACACTGGCACAAACAAGTTGGATCGAAAGGAATGATTCCTTGCTGAATGACTCTATCCCATGACAAGAGACAGCGTGAGGGGGGAATATAGAACAGAAAGATTCCAGGTTTCATTGCCATCTCCTTGGTGGAGACCTGCTTTCCCCTCTGTTGTACTAATCGTCACTAAGGCTGCACAGGCTTGGATTGATAACTGTGAACTTCCTATATTGACACAGTACAGAACTTCCTATATTGACACAGTTCAGTACAGCAGAGATGAAAATTAACAAGAGGGTGGGGTTTGAGCCTGGGACCACCATGCTCTGTGTTCGTTCTCCAACACTGTATCTATGTCATGTCTTCTGGACCAAAGTTCGACGTATTAAATACACTCTGTTCTGTGCACTGTGAGTGATCACTGCAGGATTTACTGAAGGCTCCAGATCTCACTCTCCATCTCTCTGGCTGACCAACTGTCTTCAATGTGGTGATGAACAAAACAGGAGTTGGGAATTCTGCTGAGTCAGGAGCATCCCGAGTACGAACAGGAGACAGAGAAACAGACAGAATGGGAAACTAGACTGATGCAGTTAGGTTTACACATGGAGAATGGCAATGAGTCCCACAGAGATCTGGAAAATCCCAGTCTCCATCCCTGGTCTGTGCTGCCCATCTCCCAGGAGTGGAGAACTCTGTTGGCTCAGGATCTGGAGTAGCTGCAAAAGGTGCAGTCACCGGCAGCAATTAGACCCTCACAGTGAGGGATACCACATGGAGAGATACCGCGTGATATCACCAGAGTGCAGGAAGGTATCACAATCAAATCACGGTCAGGAAGAAGGTGCACTGGGAGCAGTACTCAGAGATGAGGGAACAATCAGTGGGCCAGGCAATGATCTCATGTTAATCTCACTCGACTGTTCATCCAGAATTTAATGCCGGTAGCAGGGATACCCATCTGACTGCTTAATACCTTTAAGTAAGGAAATCTTTTATAGGCTGCCGGTCTGGCGTACATATGAATCCAGACCCAGAACAGGGAGGTTGACTCTCAACTGTCCCCTGAAATGATCTGGCAAGCCACTCAGCTCATGGGCAGCTCGGGGGTGGGCATGAAATGCTGGCCAGCTAGAGACAGCAATATGCAACGAGTGAATTAAAAACAACACTGCTGGGAGCAGTGTCCTGGCCAATCATGTCGTTAGGTTTATGGACAGGGCTTTAAACTGACAGAGTGGATGCAGGGACAGGGTTCAGGTGAAAGGAGCTTTCCAAATCCAAAGAGAAAAGGTGTCACATCAGAACAGCATGGGAATGTGACTGAAGACAAGCAGAAAGGAACAGGAATGGACAGTGAATTAGGCTCTGACAGGAAATTCTGGGAAAACGTCAATTACAGGTTTTTTTGGAATTGTCAAAGTATCGAAAAGATTTGGTCACTAGTAAGATGTGGTTACAGGAGAAACTGTGCTGTACTGTTCTGTGTTCCAAACAAGGAGGATTACAATGGCAGGAAGAGGTTTCAGGAGGCTGGAGAGGATGGGATCTGAATGAATAGACATAATTAGGAAGGTTTGCTCGGAGTGCCAGAGATAACAGAAACACCTGATCTGAAGCAGATGACACAGCCTGGGATGGGTGTGGGGATTGGAGGTGTTTTAACAGGGAGGGAGGACCAAAGAGCCACAGGAGGGAACAGAGATGCGGAGAGCTGTATGGCCTGCAGGAGTTCATGGAGATGGGGAGTTTGGGAGGGATGGGCCAGTTGACAGGGATAAGGATATTGGTTGGATGGAGCGGTGTACACAGGCAGGAATGTTTTAGGCGAATCGAGCAGATTACAGCAATAAAGTGGGTTGTATTGACTGGAGGAAGAAACAGAGATATGGAGGGTAGTCATGGCTGAAGATGTTTATAGATACAGGAAGGTTTAGACTCTGCAGATTATTTAGATATGGAGGGTGGAGTCTGACAGATTTTCCAGAACGGCAGTAATTTTGGTTGGAGACAGTTTTTCAGATAAGGGAGCATTAGTAACCTCCTCCAGAATGGTCAAAGTGGGAAGGGTTGTATGGGATTTTCCCTTCACACTAACAGGGACATACTGGATTCTTGAGGTCACACTTTTAAAAGTCTCCCATTTGCTAGTTATTCCTTTTCCTTCAAACAGACTGACCCATGATTTGGACGTGCCAGTGTTGGACTGGGATGGGCAAAGTTAAAAATGACAACACCAGCTTATAGGTGCACTAGGTTCATTTGGACGCACTAGCTTTCCAAGTGCTGCATCTTCATCAGGTAGTTGTGGAGCACAGTCACAGAATTTATAGCAACAGGATGGCAGTGTCATGGAATGAAATATTAAACAAGTTTTGATTAAGTCTTTCATCTTTTAGAATGATCCCCAGCGCTTCTAAATCTAGCACTTCTAAACACAGAGGGTCCTCGATTATCCAAATACCAATTATCCAAATATCTGATTATCCAAAGGAGATCTCGAGGTCCTGAGAGAAACATTATATCAACAAGATGTTTCAACCCTGATTGTGTTTTTTTTTGTTCACACTGATTAAAACCGATCTCAGCTGACTGAACCGTTGCCATGAATAGTCCTGGACATCGAGCCCAGATACCATCTCCAATTGACTGACCTCCCACCCTCTCCCCACACTTAGCCTGAAGTTCTACACAGGGGTAAATCCTAAACCCCCTTCCCCAGATATTCTCTCGAACATTTTCCTGTACAGTGCACAGATGGAACTTTTCGAAATGTTGCAGTATAAAGTGTGTACGTGTGTACGTGTGGCTGTGTGCTCATGTATGTGTACATGTGTGTGTGCGCTATTTGGAGACTTAAGCACCAAAGGCAGCAGCTCTCTTACTGTTGGTGTCCACTCCGGCTGCCCAGGAGGGGGAGGAGATGATGGGGGCAGGGGAGCACAGATGGCAGGGCAGCTGGGAGTATGGGCGCGAATGGGTGGGGGGCAGTGTTGGATGGGTTTGGGACCGGGTGGGTGCAGTGTTTGACGGGTTTGGAGGCGGGTGGAGGGTGGTGTTGGATGGGTTTGGCGGCAGTGGCAGGTGGTCAGTGGAGGGTGGTGTTGGACGGTTTTGTTGGCGGGGCGGGTGTGGGTCGGTGTTGGATGGGTTTTTGGTGGCTGGCGGGGTGTGAGGGCTCACACATGGTTTGCTGCTGCCGAGTCACCTCAACGGGGTCTAGCCATTAACAAAAATTCCGAGCTCCAGAGGAAAGGCATTGAATTGATTAACTGAATAATCAATTATCTGAATGAACTTTTGCCCGCCCATTTCATTCAGATAATCGAGGTTCCTGTGTAAACCAGCTGGATGATATCCTGGTGTTGTGTGATTTTTGACTGCACCCAATCAACCCCTGATCGATCCTTCTGAATGGCCCCAGCATTGGCCCTCTTCCAGTTTAAGAGCTTAATCTGTGGACCTGACTGATCATTTCCCCTGGCGATGTTAAAACGAAGACAGTTGTGGTCACTGGACGCAATGTGCTCTCCGAATGAAATTTCAGTCACTTGGCCGACCTCGGTTTCTGAGGGGAGGTCTCGTGTTGCATCCGCCTGAGTAGCGTTGAGCACTCTACATCTTGGTTTAGGACACTTTCTTAGACATATTCGACAAATTCCACCCCGTATGGACCTTTTACACTCTGGGTGACCCAGTCAATCCAGGGGAAGTTAAAATCTCCATCCAATACTACGCTATTATTTTTATAGGTACCTGAAATCTCACAATGCAATTGCTCCTCTCGTATCCTCTGGCTATGTGGGGATCTAGAACACCATCCCAGCAGACTGACCATCCCCTTTCCGTTTCTAACTTTTAAGAATATGGCCTCATTCAAATACAACTTAACAATATTGTCCCTAAGCACTGTTGCTATGTCCTCCCTAATGAAAGGGACAACTTCCCCTACTCACTTACTTGTCCTTCTGTCCAGCCTGTAGCTTCTGCATCCTGAAACACTAGTCTGCCAGTCCTGCCCTTCTCTCAGCCATGTTTCTGTTATGGCTATAATATCCCAGTTCCCAGAGTCAATCCATGCTCTGAGCTCGTCTGCCTTACCAGTCAGGCCTCGTGCGTTGTAATAAATACTCTTTAAACCAGAAGTCTCTTCCCTCCCTTTCCTGTGTCCTGGATATCCTGAATAGGAAACTAGCTCTCGATGGCTGATGCATTTTCTCCTGACGAGTTGATGACCCCTCTCTTATTCAAAGTCTCAACTCCCTGCCAGACTCGTTTAATTCCTGCCCGGTAACACGAGCAAATCTCCACTCAGGGATACTGGTACCCCTGCTTCGAGTGCAAACCATCCCCCTGGTACAGGTCACCTCTACCCCAGAAGAGATCCCATTGACCTAAGATCTGAAAAATCTTGTCTGAATAAATCAGTTCAGTTTTTTTTTATTGGTGTCTGAAAATATTGATGAGTGTAGTGCAAATGATGTGAGTTCCATGGAGTTCATTAAGGTCTTTGACAAGGTCCCACATGGGAGGCTGGTCCAAAAGGGAAGAGCCCATGGGATCCAAAGCAAGTTGGCAAATTGGATCCACAATTGGTGGAGGGTTATCTTTTTGTTTGAAAGCCTTTGCCCGGCGGGTGTACCACAAGGACCTGTGCAGGAGTCATTGCTGCTACTTATGGGCATTAATCACTTGGATATGAAAGCAGAAGGAATCAATAGTAGGTTTGCAAAGACTTGAAAGGTGAGGGTGTTGTCCACAGTGAGGAGGATGGTCTCAGGCTACAGTCTGAAGGTTGAGGCTGGAACGGAATTTCAACAGAGTAATTTCAATTGATAACCAGGCAAGAGCACAGCAGGCAATGAGGGAAAACTGATCAATTAAACTGCTTTTACTTTGATGTAAAATGCCTGACAGGTAAGGCTGATTAATGCAAGGCATGGATGGGAACCTGGGACTGGGAAATCACAGGAGTTACAGAAACACAGCTGAGGGAGGGACAGGACTCGCAGATCACTGTTCCAGGAGACAGTTTCAGCAGGAGGGATAGAAGGGGAGGCAAGAGAATGGGGGAATGGAGTTTTTGATCAGTGAAAACATCACTGCAGCACTGAGAGAGGATATTCCTGGGGATCTCCCAGTGAAGCTATGTTAGTGGAACTGAGAAATAAGAATGAATAATCAGTTTGATATGACTGTACGACAGGCCCGCAGTAGCCAGTGGGAAATTGAGCAGCAAATATGTCGGAGATCTCAGATATCTGTAAGAATGATAGGGTTGTAATGGTCGGGGATTTTAACTTTCCAAAGCTAGACTCGGACTGCAAGAGTGTTCAGAGCTTGGATTGAAGGAATCTGTTCAGTGTGTTCAAGAAAACTGTCTCTATCTATGGAACTGGTCCGACTGGAGATAGGGATAAAATCTGACCTCCCTTTGGGAGACAAGGTAGTGAAAGGGGCTGAAGTGATTGTGGGGGAGCACATTTGCAAAGTCACCATAATTCCATTAGTTTGAAAATAGAGATGGAAAAGGACAGCCTGGTCCACAAGTCAAAGGTCAAAACTAACCTTGCCCCAATCCAGAAGGTGTTAGACAAGACCGTCCAAAAGTTGATTCGTGGAGGCTATTTGCAAGTAAAGTGGGATTCTTTCAAAAGAGAGATAAATTAAGATTTCAGGGCCAGCATATTCCTTTTAGTGTGAAGGACAATGCAGACATAAGTGGGAAATACTGGATGACTGGGGATATTGAGGCTCTGGTCAAGACAAAAGGGGATACATGTCATATACAGCCATCTGGATTAACTCAATCCCTTGAAGAACATTGTGGGTGTAGTAATACTCTTAAGGGGGAAACCATGAGGGCCCAAAGGGGACCTGACAGAGCTTTGGCAGAGAAGGTTCAGAAAAATCCAGAGAGATTGTACAAGTATAATAACAACAAAAGATTACCTCGAGACATAATGTGACTCCTTAAAGTTCAGTGAAGCCATCCATGTCTGGAACAACAGAAAATGGCGAGATCAGAAACAAAATTTCATGTCAGAACTGACTGTGGAAAAAACACTGGAGAAGCCGGGAAATAAACAGTGATGTACACAGGAGATGCTAAAGGTTTTAAAATGCATTAAAATTATACAACTCTTTGGGAACTAGTCAAGTACATCCCAGGACATTGGGGTAAATTAGGAAACAAACTTACAAAGACATTTCTATCACTGACAGCCACGGGGAGTGAGTTGGGAGCCTGGATTATGGCTAATGTTGTGCCAGCATTTAGGAAAGGCTGTGAGGCAAAGCCAGGCACATAAACACAAATTAGCTTGATGTCAGTGGTGTGAGTGATGTTGGAAGTGATTCTGTGGGACAGGCGTAACATGCATTTGGAAAGGCAATGATTGATTAGAGATAGTCGGCATAGCTTTGTGCGTATAAAGGAGTGTCTCTCAAACCTGATAGTGGTTGTTTAAGAGGTGACCAAGGAGGTGGATGAAGCCACAGCAGTAGACGTTATCTATCCTAACTTCAGCAAGGCCTTTGACAGGGTTTATCATGGTGCACTGGTTAGTAAAGTTAGATCACATGGGATCAGGGAGACCGAGACAAACAGACACAAAATTGGCTTGATAGTAGGAGACAGAGGATGGTGGCAGAGGGTTGTTGTGCAGACTGGGGGCCTCTGACCAGCGGTGTGCCATAAGGATTGGTGTTGGGGCCACGCATGTGCATTATTGACATAAGCGAGAATATAGGAATTAATTTTAGTAAGTTTGTGGATAGTAAAGTAAGTGTTATAGTGGGCAGTGAATACAGTTATCAAAGGTGATCTCAACCCACTGAGCCAGTTGGTCAAGAAATGAAAGGTGGAGTTGAATTCAGGAGCTGGATTTTGTTATAACAAACCAGAGACAACTAAAACAATTAATGGAATAGCTCTGGGCCGTGTTGTCGAACAGAGAGAGAGAGAGAGAGAGAGAGAAAGTCCAAGAGCTTCAGTTACATTGTTCCTTGGAAGTGGCATCGCAGGTGGACAGGCCAGGGAAAGTAGCATGTGACACATTTCCCCTCATGGAACAGAGCATTGAGTACATGAGTTGATACATCATGATATAGCAGTTTCAGACATTGCTGGGTCTCGAGATGGAGTACTGTGTAGAATTCTGATCCTCCTGCTTTGGGAAGCATATTCTCAAACTGAAAATGGAGGAAAGATTGACAAAGATGTTACTGATCCTGGAGGGTTTGACTTGAAAGGAGAGGCTGGATAAGTTGGACAACAAAACGTTGGGATGAGATATATTTGACAGATAAGGTTAAGAGTATGCAAAGAGATCCTACAGCATACACGTACAAAAGAGCAACTGGAGAGACAACAGATCACCGAGGCCATCCATGTGTGGAACCACAGGAGGTAGGCGAGAGCCTAAATGAACATTTCATGTCAGAACGTACTATGGACAAAGACTTGGAAACAAAGGGAAAGAAACAGTGATACCTTATAAAGAGTCCCCATTACAGAAGAGGTGGTGCTGGAGATCTTAGAACACAAAGATAGAGAAAGCCCCAGGTCCTGAACACGTGTATCCCAGAACATTGTGGCAAAGTTGCAGCAGAGACAGTGGCAGAGATATTTGTGTCGTCCTTCATATTTCCCTTGGGCGTAGGTGGCGGAGGGGTGAGTTTATAAAGGATTATAAAACCACAGGGTGTATACGTAGGGTTAATAGTGAAGGTCTCTATCCCCGGGTAGGGGATCCCATACTAGAGGGCATAAATATGAGGTGAGAGAGGAAATACTTAAAATGGACCGGAGGAGAACATTTCCCACACAGAGGATGGTGCACGTATTGAATGAGCTGTCAGAGAAATGGGAGAGAAATGTGCAATTGCACCATGGAAAATACATTTGGGTAGGAACATGGAGAGGAGCAGGTTTGAAGGGATATGGATCAATTGCAGGGAAATGTCACTTGTTCAGGAACCATGGTCAACATGGACTAGTTGCGTTGAAGGTTCTGTTTTCATGCTGCATGACTTTATCATTGGAGGGGCAGAGTATCGAGATAAGGCATGTTGCAGAGACTGAACCAAATTGCAGCAATAGGGATGGTAGTCCGGAGTTCAGCATATTTCAAATATGTGGAGGGAATGTAGGGGAAGGGAGGAGGTTACAGGGACAGGAGCTGTTATAGGAGTTAAAAATTATTGAAGACACTGACATGCTGTAGATAGGTGTTGGAGAGGGAATACAGAACAGAAAGATCCCAGGCAGCATTCCCTCCCTCTTGTGGGAGGCATTCTTTTCCCTCTGTTGTACTGATGCTCACTAAGACAGCACAGACCTGGATGGATAATTGTGAACTCTATATGCTGTCTCAAAACAACAAAACTTACAGTGAGGGCAGTGATTGAGCCTCAGGTGTGTCTCTGTTCTGTGCTCCCCCTCCAGCACTGTATCTGTGTCATGCCTTGTTAGCGATGTTAGGAGCCCTCTCATTGCTCCCTGCTCTGTGCACTGTGAGTGATCTTACCTCTCTGCAGGATTTACTGAAGGCTCCAGATCTCCCTGCCCTTTGTCTCTCTGGCTGACCAACCATCTTCAATGAGGTGATGTACGAGACACCCAACATTTGGGAAGTCAATTGACTCAGGAACTTTCTGAGAACCTACAGGAGACAGAGAGAGAGACAGAATGGGAAATTAGGCTGATACAATGAGGGTTACGTATGGAGAATGGCACAGAGTCCCACAGATATCTGGGAAATCCCAGTCTCCATCCCTGGCCTGTGCTGCTGCGTCTCTGTGGAGTGGACGATTCTGTTGCCTCATGAACTGGAATAGCTGCAAGAGGGAGAGGCGCTGACAGGGGCAGCAATTAGACACACACAATGAGAGATACCACATGGAGAGATACTGCGCGATAACACCAGAGTGCAGGAAGATTTCAGAAGCAAACAATTGTGTAGGAAGAACGGGTTCTGCTTTGTGGTGCACTGGTATCAGCGCTCAAGAATGAGTAACCTGCGAGCAGGCGAAGTGATGGCCTCATGTTATTATTGCTTGAGCAAGTATCCAAAACCTCAGCTAATGATCAGGAGAGACAGGTTTGAATCGCACCATCAGAAATGAGGGAATTTCAATACAATAATTTTAAAAATAATCATTAACAATCCATAAAGGAATATGCAACCATTGCTGATGTACCAAAACCCAAACACCTGTCATTGGGAGAAGGGCATCTGCCCATCCTCATGTGATCTGCACGACATCCCCACAGCAAAGTGTTTGCCTCTAAATGACCCTCTAAACGGCCAAGCAAGTTACTCAGCACAAGGGCAGCTAGGGATGGGTAAGAAAGACTAGTCAGCCAGAGACACCCACATCCCATACCTGACTTAAAAAACAATCCATGAGAATGGTTACACTGGAACTACGCTGGGACCAGTGTCCTGGCCAATCATGTCGGTAGGTTTATGGACAGGGGTTTAAACTGACAGAGAGGATGCAGGGACAGGGTTCAGGTGAAAGGAGCTTTCCAAATCGAAAGAGAAGCATTGGAACAGCATGGGAATGTGGCTGAAGACATTCAGAATGGATCAGGATTGGACAAAGTTTAACTAAAACTACATCAGTGAATATTTATGTGAAAGGAGATTGTGGGAAAGAGGAAATTATGTTTTTCTTTGGAATGGACAACGTCTCCACAATCAGTTGGATGGATATTTGACAGACAGATAAATGAGATTTAGACACCAGGGAGATGTGGTTACCGGACGAATAAGAGGTGGAACGTATATAGTCGATGGTTCAGTCTTGCAGGGTATTAAGCAGAATGGGAAAGGAGGGTTGAGTAAAGCTGACAGTAATGGGCAACAAAGGCATTACAGAGAAAGCATTTGGCCTCAGATCATGAAGTAGAGTCAGTCTGAATGTAAATTCTGGCTACGACTTGCCAAGGACACAAGCAGCTGAACAATTTTAGCCACCGAACAGCATTTCATTGCTCATCACTGCATTAAACACGAATTTATTGTAATTTTTAATAAAGGCGTAGTGATAATTTTGGGAAACTTCAATATTGCTATAATCAGTAACAATCACACCAACAAAAATGATATTAGAAGAAGAGTTCAGAGAATGTGTCTGTCACTGTTCCTTTGAATAACACATTGGGCAACTGAACTGTTTAGGGACGTAACAATCTTAGGTTGCCCACTGTGTCATGAAGCTGAAAATGTGTTGTTGGTTAAAGCGCAGCAGATCAGGCAGCATCCAAGGAACAGGAAATTCGCCGTTTCGGGCATAAGCCCTTCATCAGGAATGAGGCAAGTGTGTCCAGCAGGCTAAGATAAAAGGTAGGGAGGAGGGACTTGGGGGAGGAGCGATGGAGATGTGATAGGTGGAAGGAGGTCAAGGTGAGGGTGATAGACCGGAATGGTGGGGGCGGGAGGGTGGGTTCTTGATGGGTGTGGACCTGACCAGGTAGTCGTGGAGTGAACGGTCTTTGCGGAAGGCGGAACGGGGTGGGGAGGAAAATATATCCCTGGTGGTGGGGTCCGTTTTAAGGTGGCGGAAATGTCGGCGGATGATTTAGTTTATGCGAAGTTTGATAGGGTGGAAGGTGAGCACAATGGGGGTTCTGTCCTTGTTACGGTTGGAGGGGTGGGGTCTGAGCGTGGAGTGCAGGATGTGGACGAGATGCTTTGGAGTGCATCTTTAACCACGTGGGAAGGGAAATTGCAGTCTTTAAAGAAGGAGGCCCACAGCTGTGACCACAGAACAGCAACACTCTGATTGTATCTATTCCTCTCTTTGGGAACTGGACACAGCAGAGTAATTTTCCACATTGCCTGAGAGATGTCAGAGTTGTCAGCTTAGTGGAAGTGGTAGACTGAGAGATTATCCTGGTCAAAAGGTTACAGACTGTGTTTGAATATGATGCTGGTTCTGCTGCTGCTGCTGCTGCTGCTGTTGTCTACAGCACCACATCAATTTCAGGAATTCTGTATGTAAGAAAGTTCAGAATTACATAATTGAAAGTATTTACAGAGGAGTTTTGACTTGGAAATGAATTGTGTGCAATGAAGAATTAGTACGGATAGAGGAATTTGCAAGTCATAGACTCTTAGAATCATACAATATGCAAAAACACCCGTCGGGCCAATTCATCCATGCTCACCAGGTGTCCTCAACTGAATTAGTTCTATTTTCTGCTATTAGAACATACCCCTCCAAACCTTTCCTATTCATGTACACATCAGATTGTCTTTCAATTATTGTAATTGCACTCACCAATACCACTTGCTCTGACAGCTTTCTACATAAACACCACCCCCTGTGAGAAATAGTTGCCATTAGATCTATTTTAAATCTCTTTCCTCTCACGTTAAACTTATCCTTTCTGGATTTGGTCACCACCACCCTGGGGAAAACGCCTTGTCTATTCATGATTTTTTAAAAGTCACCACTCAGCCTCCTATAAAAAAGGAACAAAATCCCTGCCTCTCCATATCTCTCAAAACCTCCTTACACCGTCACGTCATTTTAAATACCTTTGCCCCCTTTCCGGGTTATAGCATCCTTCCTGTAGCAGGGCGACAAGAATTGTACGCAGTACTCCAAATGTGGCCTTAACATTCTCTTGTACAGCCATATCATGATGTTTCAATTTCAATAGTCAATGCTCTGACTGATGAAGATAAGCGTACCGAATGCCTTCTTCACCGCCCTGTCTACCTGCGACTCCACTTTCAATGAACTATGTACATGGGTCTCTCTGTTCGAATACACTTCAGAATATCCTACTGCTACCTGTATAAATCCTGCCCTAATTTGTCTAAGAAAATGCATCACCTCACATTTATCTGCATGAAGCTCTGCCTGCCAATCCTCAGCACACTTTCACAGTTGATCACAATCTCATTGTTCTCTCCGATAACCTTCTTTACTGTCCAGTATTAACACCGATTTTGTGGGTTTTGTCTACGAACTTACTATCCATGTTTTCTATATTCTCATCCGAACCATTTCCAAAAACAATAAACAGCAACAGGCTGGTCCTTGTGGCACACCATTAGTCACAGTCCTCCAATTTGAACAACACGTCTCTCCCATCACCATTTACTATTCGTTTCAAGCCAATTTTGTATCTAATTGGATAGCTCTCCTTGATACCCTTGATGTAACCTTATTAACGAGGCTACCATGTGGAAACTTGTTGGCCTTACTAAGGTCCACGTGGGCAACGTTTGCTATTTTACCTTCATCTATCTTCACAATCACCTCTTCAAAAACGTTTGTGAGACATGGATTCGCAGACACAAAGCCATGATAAATATCTGTAATCAGTCCTTGCCTTCCCAAATGCTTGTAAATCCTGCCTCTCAGAATCTCCTACGAACACTTACCCACCTTTGACATCAAACTCACTGGTCTGTATTTCCCCGGGGTATCCTTGCAGCTTTGCTGCACATAATGTAACAACATTTGCTGGCTTCCTGTCCTCCAGCACCTCAACTGTGGCTGTCAATGATACACAAAATAAATTCAACAGAATTGCACATTTGGTAAGCCAGAAACTCAGACAGAAATGTGCTGACAATGCTCAGCAGGTCTGCTAGCATGTGTGCAGAGAAATCAGAGTTACTGAGTTACAACACAAGATAAACACCTCCTCCCCTTACACCCCCCCCCCCCACCAAATCCCGCACTAATTTAAACTTGCATCACAGGAAAGATTTAACCTGTACTGTAATCTAAAAATTGCGAAGGCCAAGAACCATCCTAAAAGTCACTATTTAATGTAAAAATTAACAACTTTAAAAGAAAATCTACGAGAGAATAGTTAACTAACATCTATTTGCAACTCCTTTCTCTAACCTATCTTTTCCTTTCTCTTCTACAATACTGGTATGATAAAAGTCCCCAATTAAGATTGACTAAAACATTCAAATTTCAGAACCACCCAGCATTCGAATCTTCTCTTTGTATCCTCCTCTGTCTTCGTTTCTTCTCCTTAGAGTCTCTGCTTCACAGGTCATTGATAAATAACGGTACATTTTGGAGAGCTATTCTCCAGGCAGTCTGCAGATGGTGGTGGCGTGGCAGTTCTTCCCCAACTTTTTATTTTCTTTGGCTTTATACCCCAAAGCAACAGGTCATTTTGTTATTTTTAATATTGTCAAAATGCAAAATTCAAACTCGAGTGTAGTTTAGTTTCTTGGGACATAATTTAAACTGATTTATCGAATTTGATTTTATTGTTGTATCATAGCATCGCAGGTGCTGCCAGCAGCTGGACCAAATGTTACACTGTAAATTTTCTAGAACCTACTGAGCTTGTAATTCCTTCAACTCTCTTACAGGTACAGTATACTTTACACGTTCATAACACCTACCCTCTCAAAACCGAACCATCATAATGAAAAAACGGTCTCATTTGTTTTTCTATTATTTCAACACATTACCATAACATACAGGTAACCTAAAATATAAGTTCATCTTAACTTCTACCCATACACCTATATTTAACATTGGATAAAGCTTAAAGTTTATCCAATGCACAATATTTAAATTAAAAGCCTGTAACATCAGACTCCAATGAAATAATCTTGAAAGCGTTCAAGAATGTAAGCAGACTGGGATCCACGTGCACAACCGTCTACAACATGCAGTTTGTGAGTACAAATTAAAGTGTCGTAAGGCTAGTACCAAACTCAATAGTTCTTTCTCAATCGTGGAATATTTTCTCTGGTGGATGTCGAGTTTCTTTGAAAAGTGCAATCCTATCTCATCGTCCTGTAGCAGTGTAGCGTCGATGGCAACTTTGAAAACTTTTAAAACGTCTGGTGTAGCGGAAACTGGTTTGGTGGTCAATATTTCTTTTTAATGGTCGAATGCCTCCTGGCATTGCTCTGTCCACCAAAACTTTGTGTTCTTCTTCAGCAAGTCGGTTAATTGTGCAACTACACTGGTGACGTTTGGAACAAACTTCCAATAGAATCCACTGACTCTAAAGAAGCAAAGCACCTTTTTCTTCGAGGTTGATCGTGGAAATTCCTTGGAAGCTTTTGTCTTTGCGTTCTATGGGATCAACCTTCCATGACAGATATGTTGTCCCAAGAACATCACGTCTGCTTTTGCGATTTCAGTTTTGTTTAACTTTACCACCAGTTTTGTTTCTCGTATTCATTAAAAAAGCTCTGCCAACTGTACCAAGTGATCTTTCCAGGACTTACTAAAGACCACTACATTGTCAAAATGGCCTGCACAGTTTATTAACCAGGTCAGAACTCTGATCACGAGTCTTTGTAATGTGTTGGATGTGTTCTTCATTCCAAATGGCATCACTTTGAATTGATGTAGTCCATTTGGCGTTACAATTCAGAAACTGTCTCTGATAAAGGTACTTGCCATTAACTGGGCATTATGTCCAACTTGGTGATGTAAGTGACTTGTCCCACTTTCTCGATACAGTCCTCCAATGTCAGTATTAGATATAAGTCTGAAATTGTAACAATACTGACCTTCCAATAATCAAAGCAAAATCATTGAGTCCCATCCAGTTCGGGAAAGAAGATAATTGGCGAGCTCCACTCGCTCCGGTTTGGGTCGATGACGTCCTCATTGAGATTTGCCTCCACCTCCTTCTGGACCTGTCTGGCTTTGACAGGATTAAGCCGATAGTGGTGTTGTTTTATCGGAAAAGTATTTCATACGTCGACTTCAGGTACAATGACATTAGCTCTCCCCATATGATTCTTACATCTGTCCACATATTGCAATAACAAAGTTTTCAACTGCATACTATGCTTCCGAGACATATAGTTTACTAACCTATCCTACTGCTCAAGGACCTCTACATTTTTTAACATATTTTGAGGAACATCAAAATTCACAACGTGTGGAATTGATTCCTCACTCTATAGGGCAGTAACTATCAGCTGTTTCTCCAATTCTTTCTCTCCTCTACTTTTCAGGATGGCACACTCATTTATAAGCCACATAAAGGGGTCTTCGAATGTGGGAATTGGCAACAGAGGTGCTACTTTCATTACTGCCTGTGGCCTACCTATTATTTGGCATGTACGACACGTTTGCCAAAATGTAACCACATCTTTGTGCATTCCAGGACAATAAAAATGTTTTTGTCCCTTAGCCTGAGTCTTTCGTACCACTCGGTGACCTCCCACGTGCTACCCAAGTGCTACCCACAACACCTCTTGACAAGTTACTACAGTCTCGGGTAACAGTTCAGAAAGACCGCAAATTTGCTCATATTTTACTATTAGAAACTGGTTAGATCCTGCATCTCTCAAAATTATAACTTCTCCTTCTCCTCCTGTTGTTTCTGAGTAAACTTTACTCACAGAGGCGAATTCTTTATGGAGATCAGGTACGAACTCCACTCCCAGCCTCTGCTTTGGCTGTGCACTATCATGCAGCTCCTTGGCTTTTCTTGGGACTTCCTTTAATACACTTACTAATACCACTGGCTTAGTTTTTTTTTAACCACATCTTCTCCCATAGTGCCTTTCTTAACAATTTGCACTGTGACCTTATGTATCCCACCTTATGGCAGTGAAACACCTTTCCCCAGTGCCTTTCTAAAACCACCGGCACTGTAACTTTCTGTGTCCCACTCCAATGCAGTGAAAGCACCGAAGTCCTTTCACCTTCTTTACATCCTCTTGGGAACCGTCTTTAACCTATGCTAAACTCTTATTCTCTTCTGTTTCTTACATAGTGTAGCATCTACAGTTCTCCCCGTAATTTGTACGCAGCAACATGCATTCATCTGCTAAATCTTCTGCCCTATATTTCTGAACTTTCTGTTCCTCCACATGAATTCTTATAATCTCTGTAAGTGAATTTTTCAAATCCTTCAGCAGAATAATCTCCATAGGCCATATCTATCTTTAAAGCAAGCGTCCATCTGTCAAAAAGCCTGCGTTTAATTATTTCAAATTCAAAATAAAACTGACCTGATTACTTCTTTATGTTTCTGTCCTGCTGTCTATATGATTCTGATACCAATTCGTGAGCACTTAAATTACCTTGTTTGACGTCTTGAGAATCTCTTGACCCCTCATCTGACAGCCGAGAAAATATCTCACTCGCACTGCCTACCAGTTTAGTCCGAAATAGCATTACCCATAAATCCTTAGACCACTGCAAATGCCTAGCCAATTCTTCAAATGAGATAAACAAGGCTTCAACATCTTTTTCATTTAAATGTTGCAGTATACTGACATAGTTGCATACAACACTGCCGTCTCTTTTAATCTCCATCTTTTTAATGCGACTTATGCTGACTCAATCGCAACTTCTCAAGTTCAAATTCTCTCTCTTTTTGGTCAGTTAAGACCCTTCCCAATCTCCCTTTTCTCTCTCTCTCTCTCTCTGTCTTCTGTTTTGCTTTCTGTTTCTTCTCTCTCTCTATTTTACTCTCCCTTTGTTTATCTTTAAACTGCATTTTCCTCAACTGGAATTTAAGATTTTTTTTCTCACTCTACTGCACTTGTCTGTATTTCTGGCACACCTTAGTGTTTGAGAAATTCCCGGACAAATTCAGATTTACTTTTGTCCTTTGTTAAATCCAAATCTAACATCTTTGCTAATTCTAAAAGTTTGGCCTTTAACTTTCCTTCTAAGATTTCTTGGCAAATTTGAGAATCAATTTCAAACCTTGAAAGGTTTAAGTAATATTCAACGGGTCAGCGTGGATGTGCTGTTTGACATGGCCTATTTTCCCACCATAGGGATTCTATGATTTCTTAATAGAAAGGGTGGTCAGTGCCAGGATCAAGAATGTCTCCGAGCATGGTCAGGTCATATTGAAGTCTGAGGGTAAACAGCCAGCGGTCGTGATTCACATTGACACCAATGATATAGGTAAGAAGTGTGAAAGGTTGAAAGATTCCTGCAAAGAAAGTTAAGGGAGTTAGTAGTAAATTTAAAAGCATCATCTCCAGGATTATATTCGTGGCAATACTCCCCGGGCATCTGGAAGTGAGACAAGGAAGAGGAAGATAGTCGAGTTGAACATGATGCAAAGAGCTAGTTTAGAAGTAGGGTTTCTGATTTTTGGATTATTCAGATCGCGTTAAGGGCTGGTGGGAACTGTACAAAAAGGAAAGTGTGCACTTTAACTGGAGCTGTCCCAACGTCCTGGAAGGGAGGTGTGATCATGCAGATTTAAGCAAATGATACAGGAGGATGGGAACCAAAGCAGCAGGTCATAAAATGAGCAGAAAGTAAAGATTTGTCAAATAAACATGAAGAGCCATTTGAATGACCATGCTGAGGGAACTAATCACAACAATTTTAAAAACGTGAGTTAAAAGTTGGAGTCATTGATAGACTCACTATTATCAGGGATCAAAAAATTGTGATGGAGCGCCTGCGCACATAGTATTAAAAAACAAAGATAAATCTATACAGTTTGAGTGAAGATTTGTAGCTCGGGTGTCCGTTGTTGTGGTTCTGTTCGCCGAGCTGAAAGTTTTTGTTGCAAACGTTTCGTCCCCTGGCTAGGGGACATCATCAGTGCTGCGGAGTCTCCTTTGAAGCGCTTCTTTGATGTTTCTTCCGGTATTTATAGTGGTTTGTTCTTGCCGCTTACGGGTGTCAGTTTCAGCTGTCCGTTGTAGTGGTTTGTATATGGGGTCCAGGTCAATGTGTCTGTTGATGGAGTTTGTGGATGAATGCCATGCTTCTAGGAATTCCGTGGCTGTTCTCTGTCTGGCTTGCCCTATGATGCTAGTGTTTTCGCAGTCAAATTCATGTTGCTTCTTGTCTGAGTGTGTGGTTACTAGGGATAGCTGGTGGTGTCGTTTTGTGGCTAGCGGATGTTCATGGATGCGGATTGTTAGCTGTCTTCCTGTTTGTCCTATATGGTGTTTTGTGCAGTCCTTGCATGGTATTTTGTAAACTACGTTAGTTTGGCTCGTGTCGTGTATTGGGTCCTTTGTTCTAGTAAGTTGTTGTCTGAGCGTGGCTGTTGGTTTGTGTGCCGTTATGAGTCCTAAGGGTCGCAGTAGTCTGGCTGTCAGTTCTGAGACGCTCCTGACGTATGGTAGTGTGGCTAGTGCTTTTGGTTGTGTCATGTCCTCGTTCAGTGGTCTATCTCTTAGGCATCTGGTGATAAAGTTGCGCGGGTATCCGTTTTTGGCGAATACCTTGTTCCTCTTCCTCTTTTCGCATTTCTGGTGTACTGCAGTGTGTTGTGGCTCTTTTGAATAGTGTCCTGATGCAACTTCGTTTGTGTGTGTTGGGGTGGTTACTTTCATAGTTTAGGACTTGATCTGTGTGTGTTGGTTTCCTGTGTACCCTTGTGGTGAATTCTCCGTTAGGTGCTCTCTCCACTAACACGTCTAGGAATGGGAGTTGGCTATCCTTTTCCTCTTCTCTCGTGAATCGGATTCCTGTGAGTGTAGCGTTGATGATTCTGTGTGATTTTTCTATTTCTGTGTTTTTGATGATTACAAAGGTGTCATCGACATAACTGATCCAGAGTTTGGGTTGGATTTGTGGTAGGGCTCTTTGTTCTAACCTTTGAATAACTGCCTCTGCTATGACTCCCGAGATTGGTGATCCCATGGGTGTTCCGTTGATTTGTTCGTATATCTGATTGTTGAATGTAAAGTGTGTAGTGAGGCACAGGTCCAGTAGTTTAAGTATGCCGTCCTTGTTGATAGGTTCGGCCTCCTGTGTTCTGTTATGTATGTCCAGTAGGTTGGCTATTGTTTCTCTGGCTAGGGTTTTGTCAATCGAAGTGAACAGTGCCGTCACGTCGAATGAGATCATGGTTTCTTCTTTGTCTATGTGTGTATTCCTGATGATGTCCAAGAATTCCTGTGTTGATTGTATGGAGTGTTTGGATCCGCTGACCAGGTTTTTCAGTTTTTGTTGCAGTTCTTTGGCCAGTTTGTATGCTGGTGTCCCTGGTAGTGATACTATGGGTCTGAGTGGGATGTCTGGTTTGTGTACTTTGGGTAGAACATAGAATCTGGGGGTGTTATTGCTTTCCGGTTTCATTCTTTGTAGGTCCGCTTTGGTTATCTGTCCTTTTTCTGTAGATTACTTATTGTGTTATTTATTCTATTGGTGAGTTATGGTGTGGGGTCGGAATCCTTCATTTGGTAGGTGTTGGTGTCTGCGAGTAGTTGTTGTGCTTTATTGATGTAGTCTGATTTATCTAGGATGACCGTCATTCTGCCTTTATTTGCTGGTAGTATGATTATGTTCTTGTCGTTTTTCAGTGCTTTCAGTGCTTCCCTCTCCTTGGTGTTGAAGTTCTGTGTTTGTCGTTTTCTTATCATCATGAGTACGGCCGTTTGTCTCACTGTTTGTTGTGTCTCTTCTGTCAGTCCATTGTTCCTGAGTGTGCATTCTAGTGCTGCTAGGAAGTCTGCTGTGTTGGCATCCCTGTGTTTGTATTTGAGTCCCTTGGCCAGTATAGTTCTTTCCATGTCTGTGAGCTGTCTGTCGGAGAGGTTTTTAACCCAGGTGTGTGTTGTAGAATCCTCCTTTTTGTGTGTTAGTTTGGCCATTTTTTCTTTTAGTGCCGTTTTTTTGCGGAGTGTTGTCCTGTTCTGTCCTATAGTGATAGCCTGTTCTATGGTCCGGGCCCATTCATGATTAGTGGTTTTTGAAATTAACGACTTTGGCGCGCAATTTCTTGCTTTTATTTGTGCAGTCAGTTGTGGGCGTCTGTGATCATTACCTGGATAATCCTGAATCCGTTCTTCTTGACTGTTTCCCTGGCTTGTGGATTATTGACTGGTGGTCTGTACTTGTCACATTGTAGAAGGATTTGATTTTTTCGGCATTCGTGTGGGAACCGGAGTTGTTCATATGTGGCGCTTAAGCGGTTAGCGCAGGATTCCCATTTCCTGGCTTGTCTCAGCTTTTCTCGCCCGTAAGTGTTTAAAGTTTGAGTGAAGATTTGTAGCTCGGGTGTCCGTTGTTGTGGTTCTGTTCGCCGAGCTGGAAGTTTTTGTTGCAAACGTTTCGTCCTCTCGCTAGGGGACATCATCAGTGCTGCGGAGTCTCCTTTGAAGCGCTTCTTTGATGTTTCTTCCGGTATTTATAGTGGTTTGTTCTTGCCGCACCCGGGTGTCAGTTTCAGCTCTCCGTTGTAGTGGTTTATATATGGGTTCCAGGTCGATGTGTCTGTTGATGGAGTTTGTGGATGAATGCCATGCTTCTAGGAATTCCATGGCTGTTCTCTGTCTGGCTTGCCCTATGATACTAGTGTTTTCCCAGTCAAATTCATGTTGCTTCTTGTCTGAGTGTATGGCTACTAGGGATAGCTGGTCGTGTCGATTTGTGGCTAGCTGATGTTCATGGATGCGGATTGTTAGCTGTCTTCCTGTTTGTCCTATATAGTGTTTTGTGCAGTCCTTGCATGGTATTTTGGAAACTACGTTAGTTTGGCTCGTGTTGGGTATTGGGTCCTTTGTTCTAGTAAGTTGTTGTCTTAGCGTGGCTGTTGGTTTGTGTGCCGTTATGAGTCCTCAGGGTCGCAGTAGTCTGGCTGTCAGTTCTGAGATGCTCCTGATGTATGGTAGTGTGGCTAGTGCTTTTGGTTTTGGCATGTCCTCGTTCCGTGGTCTATCTCTTAGGCATCTGGTGATAAAGTTGCGCGGGTATCCGTTTTTGGTGAATACCTTGTATAGGTGTTCCTCTTCCTCTTTTCGCATTTCTGGTGTACTGCAGTGTGTTGTGGCTCTTTTGAATAGTGTCCTGATGCAACTTCGTTTGTGTGTGTTGGGGTGGTTACTTTCATAGTTTCGGACTTGGTCTGTGTGTGTTGGTTTCCTGTGTACCCTTGTGGTGAATTCTCCGTTAGGTGCTCTCTCCACTAACACGTCTAGGAATGGGAGTTGGCTTTCCTTTTCCTCTTCTCTCGTGAATCGGATTCCTGTGAGTGTAGCATTGATGATTCGGTGTGTTTTTTCTATTTCTGTGTTTTTGATGATTACAAAGGTGTCATCGACATATCTGAACCTGAGTTTGGATTGGATTTGTGGTAGGGTTGTATGTTCTATCCTTTGCATAACTGCCTCTGCTATGAGTCCCGAGATTGGTGATCCCATGGGTGTTCCGTTGATTTGTTCGTATATCTGATTGTTGAATTGAAAGTGTGTAGTGAGGCACAGGTCCAGAAGTTTAAGTATGCCGTCCTTGTTGATAGGTTCGGCCTCCTCTGGATCTGGCCGATGAAGCATGGCATTCATCCACAAACTCCATCAACAGACATATCGACCTGGACCCCATGTACAAACCACTTCAACGGACAGCTGAAACTGACACCCGGAAGCGGCAAGAACAAACCACTATAAATACCGGAAGAGACATCAAAGCAGCGCTTCACAGGAGGCTCCGCAGCACTGGTGATGTCCCCTAGCCAGGGGACGAAACGATTGCAACAAAAACTTCCAGCTCGGCGAACAGACCCACAACATAAATCTATAGAACTTATGTTCAAACATTTTTAAACTAAATGTGAGCAGTAGTTCAAATAAAATTAATGTGGTGATAGCGCAAACAGGTATAAATAGGTATGGCATGGTGGGCATTTCTGAAATTTGTTACATGAAGGTCAGGACTGGGGTGTTAAATGTACAAGGGTACTCAGTATTGAGACAAGAAGGAAAGTCAGCTGGAGTGCCTGTATTCGTAAAGGATTATGTCAAGGCTGTATTAAGAAATTATATTAGCACGTGGGACAAAACTGATGAATCAGTCTGGTTTGAAATAACTCACATTTATAGAAATCTATTGGTCAGAGCATTTCCAGCCCACAAACTACTCCTATCCCACCCCGACAATGATAATTTTGCTGGCCTGAGGAAGGACTTGGCCTGAGTGGACATGTCAAAAAGATTAAAGTGCAAGACGTTTGAAGAACAGTGGCAACTACTTAGAGAACTGCTCAAAAGCCCCCAAATAAAGTATAATCCTGAGTGGAAGAGGAATTGTAAAAAGGTGAAAAGCAATCCATGTCTTAACAAGGAAGTCAACAATGGCATGAAGGTTCTTGTCTGGTGGTATTATCGCTGACTGCTGATCCAGATAATGTTCTGTGGACATGGGTTCAAATTTCGCCACACCAGATGGTGGAATTTAAATCCAATATGAACCTGGATTTAAGAGTTTATTGATGATAATGAACCCATTGCTCGTTGGGGGAAACACCAATATGTTTCATGAATGTGCTTTAGGAACGGAAACCATCATCCTTACCTGGTTTGACCTGCATGTAACTTCAAACCCAATCAAATTTGGTTGACGCTTAACTGCCCCCTGGACAATTAGGGACAGACACTGAGTTCTGTCTAACCAGCGACACCCTCACCCTTTAAAGAATTAAAGAAAAACACTTTAATTGTCAGCAATCGGCCACTAAAAACAAAATCAAAACGGCTATGAAGGAAAATGAGAAGAAAACATAAGCAATGATAAAGAACACTTCTCTGAGTATACAAAATATTTAAAAATGCTGAAAACAAATGTTGGCCTTTGAGAGGATGAAAATGGCGAGGTAATAATGGGAGACTCAGAAATGGCAGAGGTAAAACTAACACTTCCTGTTTTCACAGTGCAAGATAATTTCTTCCCAAAATTTAAAACAACTGCAAATGATCATGATGAAAGTATGATGACGAGGAAGAAGATATTAAATACATTGATGCGATTATAGGCAGGTCAGAACCTCGGCCTGCAGTTTATCATATTAAAGGAGATAACAGCAGAGATAGTGGATGTGTTAGTTAGGATATTCAAAAAATCCTTGAATTCTGGAACGGTACTGATGTCTTGGCAAATTAATAATGTAGTACTCGTACCCAAAACAGGAGATAGGCAAAAATTCACAAACTGTCGACCAGTGAGTTTAACCCCTGTAGTGAGGAAGCTTCTTCAGTCAACCATAAAGTAGAAAATAACTGAACACTTGGGAAAACAAAGAACAATTCACCAGTGTCAGCACAGTTTCATGATGTACAGGTTGTGCTTGACAAACCTGTTGGAGTTCTTTGAGAATGTATACAGCAAGGTGGATAATGGGGATGAAGCAACTGCTGGACATCTCAACTTCAGAAGGCATTTGACAAGGTGCTGCATAAAGGACTGATCTAGACCGTTAGATCCGAGGGGTTAAGGGTAGGTTATTGAATTGGATAGACGATTTACTAACTAACAGAAAGCAGAGCATCAGGATTAATGGTCTTTCCCCGGTGAACTGAAACTAGTGAGGTGCTGCAGAGGTCAGTTCTCAGACCTCAATTGTTTACAATCTGCCGAAATGACCTGGAAGGAAAGACAGAGTGTAGCAACTAAATTCATAGATGGTATTCAACTAGTTGGTAAAACCGGCTGTAATGAGGCGCTCAAGAGTTTACAGATGAATAATCGTAGGGTTAGAAAATGGAGCAGATTGCTAAAACTGGTAGATGGTGATTAATGTGGTTAATTGCACAGTTGAATTTCCTACCGACACTCGTAATTTATAATTTTTTTTTGTGTTGCACGATTTACAGTTCTTTGGATTTTATTCAGCGTTGGTGGCTGGGATCACAGGAGTCGAGAGGTTTGGTTGAGGGAGATGCAGGTTGCTCTGTGCGTCCAGAACAAGACAGTAATGTGGAGAATATACCGCAATCAGGCCTTGTTGATTCCCACAGCAGGCCTTGCAACCAGATGGCCTATCCCAGTACTTACCTCCTGATGTTTAATTGCTGCAGTAATCCACATCAAAATGTTACAGTCAGACAGACAGTCCGTAATTAATATGCTCATTTCATAATAAAGGGTCAAATAACCACTGAGATCAGCAGTGAAGACTTGGAATTCTTTTGAGATTTAATGAATATTTGCTGCAACTGCAGTCTCAGAACTGGGTGATGGGACAACAAAGCACTTCAGCATTGCTGCAAATTTATATGTTAGATATTGAGTAGAAATATTATGTTATCAATTATGTTAGAAAGTGTCCATAATCTATATCTTACGAAAAATGTGTTGAAGGTATTGTGGGAGAGTACAAACATTGAATTGTTAGAAAAGGAAGATGTGAAGTAGATATAAGTCATAGAACATAGAACATTAGTGTGCAGTACAGGCCCTTCGGCCCTCGATGTTGCGTCGACCTGTAATACTAATCTGAAGCCCATCTAACTTACACCATTCCATGTACGTCCATATGCTTGGCCAATGACGACTTAAATGTACTTAAAGTTGGCGAATTTACTACCGTTGGAGGCAAAGCATTCCATAACTTTGCTACTCTCTACGTAAAGAAACTACCTCTGACGTCTGTCCTATATGTATCACCCCTCAATTTCTAGCTATGCCCCCTCGTGCTCGCCGTCATCATACTTGGAAAAAGGCTCTCCCTATCCACCCTATCTAACCCTCTGATTATTTTATATGTCTCTATTACGTCAACTCTGAACCTTCTTCTCTCCAATGAAAACAGCCTCATGTCCCTCAGCCTTTCCTCGTAAGACCAACCCTCCATACCAGGCAACATCCTAGTAAATCTCCTCTGCACCCTTTCCAAAGCTTCCACATCCTTCTTATAATGTGGTGACCAGTACTGTACACAAAACTCCAAGTGTGGCCGCACCAGAGCTTTGTATAGTTGTCACATAACTTCATGGTTCTGGAATTCGATCCCTATATTCATAAAAGCTCAAACACTATGCCTTCTTAGCAATCCTGTCAACCTAGGTGGAAACGTTCAAGCATCTGTGTACCTGGACACCGATATCTCTCTACTCATCTACACGACCAAGAATCGTACCATTAGTCCATTACTTTGTATTCCGTTTATTTGAAGCAAGGTGGTGTACCTTACACTTGTTCACATTAAACTCCATTTGCCACCTCTCAGCCCAGTTCTGCAACTTAGCTATGTCCCTCTGTAAGTTACAACATCCTTCGTCACTATCTGCAACTCCATTGACCTTAGTGTCATCTACAAATTGACTAACCCACCCTTCTACGCCCTCATCTAGGTCGTTTATAAAATGATGAACAGCAGTAGATCCAACACTGACCCTTGCGGTATATTACTAGTAACTGGACTCGAGGATGAACATTTCCCATCCACCACCACCCACTGTCTTCTTTTAGCAAACCAATTACTGATCCAAACTGCTAAATCTCCCACAATCACATTCCTCCACATTTTGTACAATCGCCTACTGTGGGGAACCTTATTGAACTCCTTGATGAAATCCATATACACCACATCAACCGGTTTGCTTTCATCTATCTGTCTGGTCACCTTATCAAAGAACTCGATATGGTTTGCGAGGCACGACCTACCCTTCACAAAACCATGCTGACTATTCCTAATCAAATTATTCTTTTCGAGATGATTACAAATCAAATATTTTATAACCTTTTCCAACTCTTTAGCAACTACTGAAGTAAGGCTCACTGGTCTATAATTACCAGGGTTATTTCGACTCCCCGACTTGAACAGGGGAACCACGTTTGCTATCCTCGTGTTTTCTGTCACTATTCCTGTAGACAATGACGATTTAAAGATCAATGCCAAATGCTCAGCAATCTGCCCCCTGGCACCCCAGAGGATCCTGGGATAAATCTCATCCGGCCCAGGGGATTGTTCTATTTTTACACTCTGCAGGATTTCTAATACCTCTTCCTTGTGAATCTCAATCCCACCTGGTCGAGTAGCCTGTATCTCAGTATTCTCCTCGACAACATTGTCGTTTTCTAGTGTGCATTCAGTCGAAAAATATTCATTTAGTGCTTCCCCTATCTCCTCTGACTCCACGCACAACTTCCCACTACTATCCTTGATTGTCCCTCATTTTGCTCTTGTCATTCTTTTATTCCTTAAATACCTATAGAAAGCCTTACGGTTTACCCTAATCCTGTCCGCCAACAACTTCTCATGTCTCCTCCTGGATCTTCTGAGCTGCCTCTTTAGGTCTTTCCTGTCTATCTTGTAACCTTCAAGCGCCCTAACTGAGCCTTCACATCTCATCCTAACATAAGCCTTCTTCTTCCTCTTGACCAGAGATTCCACTTCCTTCATAAACCACGGAACCCACGCACTACAGCTTCCTCCCTGCCTGACAGGACATACTGATCTCGGACACTCAGGAGCTTTTCCTTGAATTAGCTCCACTTTTCTAATGTGTCCATCCCTGGCAACTTCCTTCCCCGTTCTATGCTTCCGAAATCTTGCCTAATCGTACCGTAATTGCGTTTCTCCAGGTTGTAAATCTTGCCCAGTGGTATGCACCTATTCCTTTCTATCGCTAAAGTAAACATAACAGAATTGTGATTGCTATCACCAAAGTGCTCACCTACGTCCTTTTCTAACAGCTGGCCGGGCTCATTACCCAGTACCAAATCTAATGTGGCTTCGCCCCTTGTTGGACTGTATACGTACAGTGGCAAGAAGCCCTCCTGCACACACTGGACAAAAACTGACCCATCTATTGTACTCGTACTATAGTGTTCCCAGTCAATATTTGGAAAGTTGAAGTCCCCCATGGCAACTACCCTGTCTCTCTCACTCCTATCAAGAATCATCTTTACTATCCTGTCCTCTACATCTCTGGAACTATTCGGAGGCCAATAGAAAACTCCCAACAGGGTGACCTCTCCTTTCCTGTTTCGAACCACAGCGCATACTACCTCAGTTGACGAGTCCCCAAACATCCTTTCTGCAACTGTAATACTGTCCTTGACCAAGAATGCCACACCTCCCCCTCTTTTACCTTCTTCTCTGTTCTTACTGAAACATCTAAATCCTGGAACCTGCAACAGCCATTCCTGTCCCTGTTCTAACCATATCTCCGAAATGCCCATAACATTGAAGTCTCAGGTTCCAACACATGCTGCAAGTTCACCCACCTTATTCCGGATGCTCCTGGCGTTGAAGTAGACACGCTTCAAACCAACTTCTTGCTTGTCGGGGCCATCTTGCGTCCCTGAAACTAGATTACGGGCCTCCCTACTCTCAACCTTTTCTATACTCGAACTACAATTTTGGTTCCCATCCCCCGCTGGATTAGTTTAAACCCACCCGAAGAACCTTAGCGAATTTATCCCCCAGGATATTGGTACCCCTCTGGTTCAGACGAAGACCATCCTGCTTGTAGTGGTCCTACCTACACTAGAAAGAGCCCAAATTATCCAAGAACCCAAAACCCTCCCTCCCGCACTTCCCTGTAGCCATGTGTTCAATTCCTCTCTCTCCCTGTGCCCCGCCTTACTAGCACGTGGCAAGGGAAACAAACCAGATACAACAACTGTGTTTGTCCTAGCTCTAAGCATCCATCCTAGCTCCCTGGAGTTCTGCCTTAAATCCCCGTCTCGCTTCCTACCCATGTCATTGGTGCCTATGTGGAACACGACTTGGGGCTGCTCCCCCTCCCCTTTAAGGATCCCACAAACATGATCAGAACATCACGAACCCCGGTACCTGGGAGGCAACTTACCAACCATTAGTCTCTCTCACCTGCACAGAACCTCCTATCTGTTTGCCTTACTATGGAGACCCCAGTGACGACTGTTCTGCTCCTCTTCCCCCTTCTTTTCTGAGTCCTGTGCTCCACTGCTTTTCGCTCGTAAGTCCCCCCACACAACAGTATCCAAAATGATATACTTATTGTTGAGGTGAACGGTCCCAGGGGATCCCTGCACTGCCTGCCGGTTCCCTTTCCATGCCCTGACTGTAACCCATCTTCCTTTTCCTTGTACCTGAGGAATGACTACCTCCCAGTAACTCCTCTCAATAACTCCATCTGCCTCCCAAATGATCCGAAGTTCATGCAGCTCCAGCTCCAGTTCCCGAACGCGGTTTTTGAGGAGCTGAAGTTGGGTGCACTTCCCGCAGATGTAGTCAGCAGGGACACGAGTGGTGACCCTTACTTCCCACATTCTGCAGAGACTGTTGAAAAATAAGGAATAAAAAATAAACTTGCTACTTACCAATCTGGCACACAGAAGTTTTTTTTTTGGTCAGAGGAGGAGATGGGTGGGAGACACTACCCGTGTATTGTTTCAAGTAACGCAACCACACAAATATATGACTTACCGGAAGACGTTTGCTCCTCCCGTACACCTCTCAGCAAATGGAGGCCCGAGTCCCGCGGTAAGTCCCTTTTAATTCTTTATATCGGTCTCGGCATGTCAAGGAACGGGCAAATATTGGTCTTTGGATCATATTAGGAAAATGTGCCTGTGTTATAGCACAATGACGAGTGGAATGGAAAAACGGTGTATTATTTCAATGAATTTAGTTCAGTGAATTATTTCCTTATTATTGAGCCTTTGAGTAAGGGGAAGAGCTACTCTTTGTTTTCCTTGAGTAGACCCCTCATGTTGTTAAACACCTCCATCAAGACCACCTCGCAACCTTCTTTTCTTAAAAGTAAAATCAAGTAAATCCAGCCTCTCTTCAGTTTGGGTACACTCTTGTCTTTTTTACTTCTGAAAGGTATCAGTGTTAAATTTCATTAGCGATTGATCTGTGGACCTGAAGAACCGGTTTATATCATCCTGTACCCTCACACGTTTCTCCTAACTGTGAACCACCAGCTCATCTTTCTGTCACCCAAAAAATTATTTATCGTTCCCTCCAAACTCCATCCCTCCCATTCTCATAATCTTTGTCATTCATGAAGTTCAAAACTAAGCCCTGATTTTCTCCTGTTCTTCAGATGCTATTCCCAGGGAAAGCATTGAGAATTCCATTCTCTTGTTTTTCCTATTTTGGTGAATTTACACCGTGATGCAGTTGTGTTCTTTTTTTACGGGTAGCCACAAATTTAATTTTGGACATGGAGCTGAATTCTACTTTTATACTATGCTCCTCTGTATGTTTTATTGATTAGCTTGTACGTAATTAGTATTGGATTAGGTTTAGATGGCTTTCACTGCAACATTTGTGTTCCACGTGGACCTGGATAATGTTCTTTGTTTTGTTCCATGCAACAGTCAGAGCTGAAGCAAGCTTCCGTCTCTATGATAGAGACAGATTCATCATTTTGTTTGAAATAGTTGGAGTGATGAGGATAAAGATTCAACTAAATTCTATATATAGACTTACAGAAGGAGATGAAATTATATCGTCAAGTCCACCTTGAACTGGAAACACATTATTAAATTATATGCCTACTTTTCTTCATATTGTAAAAACTTTTTCAAAAAATGTTCTTAGAGCAGCATGGAACTTATAGCTGCTCCTGGGATTGCAGGCAGTTAAATATTTAATATAGTCTTTTTGCAGTTGATATTATAGTTTATTAATTTAACATAATTATTTCCATTTTGTTTTATTAACATTCAAAACCAAACAAAACAGAAAATCACGATTTTCTTTCAAACGAACTTTTTTAAAAAAAGGGTTGTTTAAGGGTGGTTTACAAAAAAAACGAAAAGTTTGTTTTTGTTTTAAAATGTTTCTTTTATTACACTGCAGGTGTTTTGTTTAGTTTTGTAAAATGCATTAATTAAAATAAGGAGGTGTAACTTCATTCCGGAGAATCTTACACAGTTTCAGCTCTGGAGAAGACATTTTTCTTCTCGGAATTTATTGAAGAGGATTTTTAAAACTAATTTAATTAGCTAAATGGTTGGTTTTATTTAATTTTTCCATGATTGATACGTAAATGTATATATTTTTTTCAATTTTAATATTGTCTGTAGGTAACGAAAGGTAACACAAGGTGTCGTAAAAAGTTCTGCTTTTAGGCATAATATTATTACGGTCATATATAAGGCACGGAGAGGATGGCTGGAAGATTTGGAAAAAAAATTATCCAGCATATCAGTCATATAATGTGTGTGGCTCTCAGGAAAGATAAGAAAGTCGTTCAAAATTCTCTGGTGCCTACTCCTCTACCAAAATGCTTTTCAGCTTTTAGAACAGCTGAAGGGGATTGTCTCTCTGAGGAAATGGAAGAGCAATCAATTAACGGACACTTGGAATGATTCTTATGTTCAGCAGCGTTCGAGGAGATTTAGTAGAATTACTGTTTCATTGGACTTTTCTATTGGGGAATTAACAGAAGATTCTGTCGTAGTGACCGGTAATTCAGGATGCTTTGTTTATTTTCCTGTGCTGAGATTAAGAACATCTCGAAACATTTCAAGCACATTGTTAAAGGTGAGATTGAGTAGAGAAACATTATTGTAGTTATTGGCAGGAATGATAGTTTTAGGGAAAGATCAAAGCAGTACAGAGTGAACTGAAGAGGTGAGGTAGAGTATTAAAACTGAAACCTTTAAAGCAATACTTTCTGGTTTACTCCCAATGCCAAACCCAACTGGGAAGGAACAAAAGGTTAATGGAGAAAAAACAACGGCTGAAGAGCTACGATGTTGTCGAGGGGTTTCGATTTTTGGGAAAGTGGAATCTATTTTAGAATAGAGATGACGTGGTCAGAAAGGATTGGTCAAATCTAAACTGGATAGCAGCCAATATCTTAGCAGGGAGATTTGCTCCTTCTATGTAGGGAGACTTTATGTTGATAGAGTTGCCAGGGGGGATATTCCAAGTAGAATTATAAATGGTAGGATGGATGGAGAAGTTTATGAATGTGAGGAGATCGCGTCAATTAGAAAATAAAAACGGGAGAGAGAAAAGTACATAGTAATTCTGAAGCACCAAATGGGATTTATTTCATTGTGAGGGGTCTTATAGGGGAGGCTAATGAACTCGGGGCACGTTTAAGAACATGGGATCGGGACATCATATGTATTACAGAAAACTGGTTGAGAGATGTTCCATTCGGAAATGTAGTGCTCGGAAAGCACAGCAAATCAGGCAGTATGTGAGAAGCAGGACAAACAACGTTTTCGGTAAAAAAGAAAGCCCTTGATCAGGGATGGGCTGATGAAGAGCTTTTGCTTGAAACGTCGATTTTCCTGCTCCTTGGATGCTACATGACTTGCTGTGCTTTTCCAGCACCACACTCTAGACTCTAACTTCCAGCATCTGCAGTCCTCACTTTCGCTTGAGAGATGTTTAAGACTAGCAATTTAATGTTCCAGCTGTTAAGTGTCATAGAAAGGATGGAAAATATATGCGGAGGGCAGGGAGGGGACGGTCTGCCATTTTTGATTAAGGAATAAATTATTGCTGGAACTGGGAAGATATTTCTGAAAAATTATCCAGTTAAAATATGCAGGTATTATTAAAAATAAGAAAATAAAGTTCACTTTGAACAGAATGCACTAAATGCTCTTTTGTGAAAAACCGTCCAGTGAAAATATATTGGTCGAAATTAAAAATAAGAAAGGGAAGAACATGTTGAATGTATTGTACCATATGCTCTCCAACAGTTAGAAAGAAATTGAGAAGCAAACATGCTGGGAGATCTTAGATATATGTAAGCTTAACAAGGTTGTAATAATGGGAGATTTTAATTTGCTTAAAATTGATTGGAGCTACCAGAGCGTTAAAGTGTTGGATGGTGAAGAATTTGTCAAATATGTTCACGAAAATTTTCTTCATCAATACCCGGATGATTCTAACAGAGATGGAGCAAAACTAGGCTTCTTTTGTGTAAAAGGCAGAACAAGTGCCTGAAGTAAACATGAGGGATAGTTTTGGGCATTGTCATCATAATTCTATTAGTTTCATAATGGTTATGGAAAAGAATAAGCCTTTAATTAATTTTTTTTTAATTGGAGTACCTTAAATTTTAATGACATGGGACAAGGAATTAGCAAGTTTGATTGGAGTAGACTGTTAGCAGGTAAAACGAAGTCTGACAAGTGGGAGGCGTTCAACAGTGTGACGACGAGAGTTGAGAGGTTTTATGTTCCTGTTAAATTGAAGGGAAGATTAAGAAACAATGGTCTACTCCAGTTATTGAGCTTTTATTCAAAGAAAAACTTACTTTAGATATAGACAACTTTATGCAATTTGATGTCTTAGTCAAAGAGTGTGGGGCATTATTTCGAGAGAAATCAGGAAAGCAAAACATGATATGAGATAGTATATGCAGATAAGGTTAAGGATAATTCAAAAATATTGTGCAACTACATTACCAATAAGAGGGTAACCATAGAGAGGGTTAGGCCTCTCAAGATAATGAAGGATAGCGATGTTTTGAACCCAGGAGATGAGGAATAAAATCATCCCATTCCTTGTGGAACAGACAGCAACAAACACACACTAGTGCATTTGCCTCACATTCATCCAGCTTAAACTCTATCTGCTGTCTGTCAGTCTATTGACCCATTTCATCAAGATCCTTTTGCATTCTTGGAAGAAATTCTTCACTGTCCACTGTGCCACCAGTTTTGGTGTCATCCACAAACTTACGAACCATCTCTTCCATATTCTCACGCAAATCATTTACATAAATGACAAACAAAGAAAACTCAGAACCAACCTCTGTGGAATACTGTTGGGCACAAGCCTTCAGTTCGAAAAGCAACCGGTCACCATTGCTCTGTTTCCTGCTATTGCACCACTGAAAGTGCTGGAGAGAAGCCCCGCATTTCAGGCAGTATCAGAGCGGAGAAAAATGGAATTAACTTTTTTTGAGTCCAACATAACTTGTTCAAGAGATGTTCATATAAGACTTGCTATGTTAACTGTTTCTCTGCCCAGATCCTGTGTCATCTGTTGCATTTCTCCTTCATTTTGTATTTGCATATCAGATTTCCAGTATCTCTAATATTTTGCTTTTTCTTGATTGGTCTGGATGTTGGTTATATTTGGACAATATGCTCCATTCCTGTTCCCATCACTTGTGCCAGTGACACATGTATTAACTGCAGTATTTTTCTTCTTTAAGTTCTGAAAATGAATGGTGGATCACACCAATGTGATTTTGATTTAAAAGGCCTTTTAGAGACAGCTATACTTGATGAAAAGTAGGAATAGTTTATTAATCATGATATCGTCTGTGTGGTTATGACTAGACTTTTCTCCTCAGTCTCTGAACATTTTCAATACGTTTTTCTGAATAATTACTTCAAAGATGGTTGTCATGCAGCTCTTCATCTCTGTACCAGCTCAGTATGAGCTGTGTCTTTAACTTACTCTGCTGTAACTCACTGTAACGCAACACATTTTGTAATCTGTGCCTATTTTTATTTCTGCATATTCCTTCCCCATGTAAACAATTTTAACAACTTGTATAACCTGTCATTAAACAGTCTATATATAAAATACAATGATGTACATCACATTTAAAATTGTCCTATTCCATTCACATTGTCCTTCAGCATTCCATGTACCAAAGGTTGTCTGTTATCTTGCTCTGCAGTGCACTTCATTCCATTTATCAGAAACAGTGATGGTTGAATACTCGTGACTGAGAGATATGACTGCACTCCCCTCAGGTCTCCTCAGCCACTGGCCGCAGCCCTTTCTGTCTCTTTGCCATTATCATATTCATTCCATCCCTTACTCATTAATTCATGACTTTTAATAAACAAGCTTATTGTACATTGTTATGGACCAAGCCCGACCACTCAAAACATTATTAAGCACGGACCCCAGTCGGTAATGTTGCCATTGTTTAAGGTAAGTGTATAGTGGATATTCCCAGAGTGAATTAGTTGGTCTGACTGCCGACGTTTAAACAAACAGCATGTATTTTTTAAAAAATAAGGAATGAAACACAACGGACCGAAAAGACCGTACCTGAATAATTCATCCTATGCAAAACTGAAAGGTAACCTCGAATTAAGGATGCTGATCCAAATTACTTGCAACAATCACAATAAACAAACCCATGAGCACAAAAAGTAAATATTGCACAAAAAGCTTATAGTTTACGAAGTCAGAGGACTGAAGGAGGGGGAGAACATCCAATTTCAACAGTGAACCTGACTCAACTAACCCTCGAACTGAACTGACCTGTGCAGCTGGAGAGCTGGCCACATCCCTTTGATTACACCGGTTTTTCTTTAAAAAAGGCTTGACAGCCTTCTGCCTGCGGCATTATCTGTTAGTTTAAAAGAAAAACAAAGGACCCCAATGAAGCATTCATAATTGAGACATGTTGGAACATCGGGTCGTTTAGAACCTCTCTGAAAAGATTCAATGTCAATATAACCTTGTAAAGATACCGCCTGTGTGACAACTTCCCAATATAAAACTGAATCTTCAATATCCAAGATGGCTTCAGTTTTCAAAACTCCCAAAAAATGATAGTTCGTACTCTACAATGAGCATGTACATTCGTTTACTATAAACATGCAAACATGCACAACTACATCCAAATTCAGTGTGTGGTACTTCCATCATTGAGTGCCTCCATTTGTCACTCAATTCTCAACAATGCATTGTAGGTCATGTTTTCAAGACCTGCCACGTGTACAATTTTCAAATTGTATGGCTCCAGCTAATCAGTCTCGTATTTTTGTCCTAACATTTCTCAAAAAGACTTCATTGAGTTATGATCAATGTAAACGGTTGTATCCGATAAATTGCTGTTAATATAAACATTAAAATGTTGTCATACCAAAACAAAGCTCAAAGTCTCTTTCTTAACTGTTGAATATTTCTACTAATGAACATTCAATTTCTTGGAGGAATACCCAGTACGTCTCTCTGTCTTCTCGTCATCTTCCTGTAAGCACCCAACACCGAAATCGACATCATTCGCATTGAATGGTTTTGCACAATCAGGTGTGTCTGGTCGTGGGTTGTGGTTAACAAATATTTCAAATGCCTCACATGCTTTCTGACAGTCCTTTGTCCACTGAAACTTCTTGCCTTTCTTTAACAATTCAGTGGGTGGAGCAGTTACACCGCGAAAATGAGGCACAACCATTCGATAAAATCGACTTAATCCCGTGAATTGCTCCTTTTGTCAACAGGTTGTGAAATTCACCAATTACCGTCACTTTTAAATCTCATGGCACCATTTATCTATGTCCAATAGCATGGCCAATGGAGGTGACTTTTGCTTTGGCAAATTCACTTTTCGCTCGGTTTAGCACCAAGCCTGCGTCCCGAAGTCGATTGAACAAGTCTGATAGATGATGTAGTGTCCCTTCCATGAGTCACTAAAAATCACAAGGTCATCAATGTAAACCACAGGTTGGATAATCCGGCAACTTATTGGTTAGTCCCTGAAATGTGGCCGGCGCATTTTTCATACCACATGTAAGTTGCTTGTCCCACATTTTCAACTCAGTCTTCCACCCCAGGAACTGGGTATATATCAACCTTTTTAACAACATTGACGTTACTATAGTTCACACATTATCGTTGGGTACCATTTGGCTTTGGCACCATGACGATGGGTGAGTTCCAGTCACTGTAACACATGTTGATTATGTCATTTTAGAGCTTGCATTCAATCTCCTTCTGAGCCTGTGCCAACTTTAGAGGGTTATGCCTGTAAGGATGTTGGTTAATCGTAACAACATCTCCTAAAGCTACATTATGGACAATTAGGTGAGTTCTTCCAAGTTAATATCTGCGTAATTCCACATGTGAAAGTAATAACTCTTTCTGATCATTTCAATTTTTCTCATGTAGGTAAATCAATAAATCACCCCAATTTTAGACAAGTACCTCATTGTCCCCTTTAATTTGAGGAATGTCCGATTCAAAATCCTCTGAACTTGGTTCTGACTTCAGTGCTGTAATCACTAACACCTTGTCTTCTGTATTTCCTTCCCCATCAAAGTACATATTGAGCATGTTCACATGACATACGCTGTGAGATTTCTTTTTGTAGTCCCTATCAAGTAGTTATCCTCACTCTATATCCGTTGTATCTGATAAGGTCCATAAACCTTGCATTTCAAGGTTTACCTATAACTGGAAATAACGGTCATACCTTTTCCCCAATCGCAAATTTCTTCTATTTTCCTCACTCCTAAATGACTTCTAGGTGGTCTTTCATGCACCATTCACATCACCTCTTTTCTGTATCCCATTGGCAATTCGATTTGATGAACTTCTGCCCAACTGTCATCTCCTTGAGTATGTGATAGTCTCCATTTCCTCATTTTGAGGTTAAAAACACTCAGGGATACATTCAAAATTCCTAACGTATATGCTTTTTGATAAAATTGCATTAACCTTTTATCTTTCTGCTGTAACTCAATTATTTAAATGAACGAAAATATTTGCATGAGGCCCTGTTTGCTCAATAGTTTTTTTCACAACTACGTGATGGAACAAAGTCTCTGTAAATGCCACTTCCGCTTCCTTACCTTTATATTTTTGATACCTCCTGTTTCAATTGGTGACATTGAGGCTTCGTTACACACACTCAGGACACTTCCAGGATAAGACTCCTGCATTGCTTCAGTTGCCTGCGTCTCCACTGGCTTTTCAACCAGAGTAGGCAGCAATCCTACCGGTGAATCAGCTGTAGTTTTTGCAAGGATAGATTGTATTCCTGGAGCTGAGAGTTTGTCCAATCCTCATACCACAATTTCTCCACACTTTTCTGGACATTCTATCCTCCCTTTACATCATTATGCACTTTTTGACTCAAGGTTAATTGTCTTTACTAGTACCTATTCTGGAAATAGTCCTTCTGGAGTCTATGTCTCCTGATCTTTCAGCATCACAAACTAAGTTGATCCTGTGTCCCTTAATATGGCATCCTCTTTAAATGCTCTATGTCTGTAAACTTTCCGTTTGCAGGTATATTTTCTAAGCAGATCTGCCACTTCCTCTGCAACAAACCTCTGATCAGCTTACACACTCTGATGTAGCTTTCTAGCTTCCACTGTGCTTTCTGTTACCACCCCAGCAAAACTTCCAAGCTTATCCTGCTTTCCTGCAACTCTATGTTTTTTTTTCCTGAACCCTCCAACGCAGTGATTTCATGTGACCTAATTTATTGCAATGAAAGCACCGGACCTTTTTAACTTCTTTGTTTCCTTCAAGTGTTTACTTTTTGGCCTGTTCAAAATTATCCTTACGACCTTCTTCGAGATCTACCTGTCCCTCCCACGTGAGGATTTCTCTTTACCCCAGTTTCTATCCCTCATGAACTGAAATTGATTCTAGAAGCCAAAACATGTTTTATGGACCAATTCATAATCATCAGCCACTTAAACTGCCAGCCTTGCCGTTTTAACTCTCTGCTCTTCCAAATGTGTTTGCACTATGTCAGGCAGTGAATCTTTGAACTCCTGTAAAGTAATTGTCTCTCTCAGAGCATTGCAAAGCTCTTTTTCCAGCTATCAAAATTACTTTGTTTGATCCTTTCAAACTCAATATATGTTTGATCAGGATCCCTCCTTGTATTCCTGAAACGTTGTCTGTCGGATTCTGGCACAAGCTCATTTGCACTTTCTTTACCTCCTCATACACCCCAGATCCCTGATCTGTTAGTGTTGTGTTGTGAATAGTTGCCGAACTCAACCTACAAGTTTTGTTTGGATCAACAAAACCCACGTGGTCACTGGCCACTGTAATTGCTTAGCCACTTTTTCAAATGAAATGGTGAAGGTTTCTATATCCTACTCATCAAATTTAGGCAAGGAGCGAATATATTTAAACGTTTCTCACCAGGCTTTTGACGACCATGGTTTTACTCATCCTCAGTCTGTTCTTCATTAAGGTCACCTTCAGCCTTAATCCCCATCCTTTGAAGCTGACTTTCCATCCTAAGTGTCCACCTCTAAAGCATAAACCCTCTCTGTTTTCCTTTCTCTCCTGCTAAGGACAATCATTGTTTTTGCTTTCCTCCGCTAAATCTATTCATTCTCTTTCTTTCTTTTCTGATTTTAGGCCGAACTCAAACTGCTTCATTTCCGCTTTTAACTCAAGCTGCGTCATTTGCAATTGAAGTTTGCTCATCTGTACAGATTCTGATGGAGTTTCCACCAAATTGGAATGCTGAGCTACTGCTGCAATCATCTCATCTTTCCTCACGTTGGGAGCTAGCTTCAACGCAAGCTTGTCTACTAATTCCCCGCAGCTTGGACTTATGTGCATTCTGTTAAAATCCCCAAGGTCACTTCTTCCACCTCCAAAATATTCTTGGTTCCTGCAAAGCCCATTGCTATCTAAAGATCTTTGTCCCCACCAGATCAACACACAAAATAGGAGACACTGATACTTGACACTCGCTGCCTAAATCCCGCAACCGGCCCCCATTCTGTTATAGGACAGCCCGACCCCACAGAACTAACCCAGACCGTAACTTTGTTATTTCTTAAAAGTTAGTGTAGAGTGGATCTTCCTTGAGTGAATTAGCTGGTCAGACTGCCGAGTTTTAAACAAATAGCACTTATTTACCAAATTACCGAATGAAACACAAGACACCAAATCCTGTATAAACCCGACAGGCTATCCAGACTTTAGGATCCTGTTCCAAAATGCTTGCAACAATCCAAATAAGCAAACCCCTTAGCACCAAGAGTAAAACTGACACAAAGGCTATCAGGTTATAAGGTCAGAAGGAGGGGAAGAGCATCCAGTTCGAACAGTGTCCCTGACTGAACTAACCCCACAACTGATCAGACATCTCCAGTTAGAGAGTTGGCCACGTCCTCTTGATTATGCAAGTTTCTTATTAAATGCTAGAAGGCCTTTTGTCTGAGGCATTACCTGTTTGAAAGAAACAAAAGGATCCCAATGAAACTTTCAAAGTTCAGACATATTGGAATCTTGGTTCATTTAGTCCCTCCTTATATTTAAAAAAACAACATAACCTTGGAAAAGGACCGGTTTTGTGACAATATGCCACATATGGCTTTGGACTGAATTCAAGAAGTGTAAGCCTTCCTGCTTTGGATTCTTGTGTTTGTGAGTTTACATGAAACAAAGCTGAATCGCATTATGTGTTGAAGGTTCAACATTGTTTTATTAGAGCAACGGGAAGAATGTCCAGACCGATCCACACTTCCTGTATATGGTCAGGACAAATATTCCCACTGAAAATCTATTGGCTGGTGTCTGGTCTAGTTGAGGAGAGATCAGCAATTTAACTACATCTAGATTGCGTATTTTGTGGGTGGCTGTGTTGCGGGGGCGGTGTTCAGGTGGTTACAGCATTGCAAACGGACAACACAACAGACACATCTAGCCTGTGATAAGGAAACATCCATCATTCTACCTCATAACTAACTTTACGATGAGAGATGTGATCAATAGTCAGTGATGTCAACATTCAATCAAGTCCAGTTGTTATTTGTATCATACTGAAATGGGTTAACTGGATCTGTTTGTTCAGTGACTGTGATTGATGTCAGTCTCCATGGATCCTAATGATATCGCTGGATGGTTTCCCTCTTCTATTAGTAAGGGGCTTCTTGCAATGATTTATCCCATTGTAGCAGCATATGCATCACCTGCAACACTAACAAGAATTAACAGTTGCAGAGATGGGGGGGGGGGGGGGGAGGAGAGTTTAGAATCTGAGAGTACACTGGAATGATCTAACAATGGATCAGAACCTGAGAGTAGACTGGAATGTTCTAACCACGGATCTGTACCTGAGAACAGTAGACTGGAATGCTGCACCAATGGCTCAGAATCCGAGAACCCAGGGATGGAATGCTGCAACAATGGACAGGAGTTTATCCTGGGGTCTTTACTATGTTTCCATGTATTGGAACAGATTATCACTTCGGATATACGGTGTGCTGATGATTAGTCAGGCTGGTTACTATCCCATGCTTGCTATTGTTGGTGTTCCTGGTAAGTCTCCCCATCTCTATCTACTTATTAATCCCATAATCCATGGTAAACTTCATTGCTACTTCTATTGGAAACTACTGTCTTCAGCTTCAAATGGAAATCCATTCATTACCACAAATTTCTAAACGGCCCACAACCCCGCCCTCACACACATCTGAGGTCAAGACTGATCACAATCCGAAAGCATCTATTTGCCGTGAATTGATTGATGTCTGCACATTCTCTCCATCAACAAACAGACCCACTCCCAGCACCATGGTATCCCCATTCCACAGCTTGACATTTGTTCAGTTGGTAAATACACCATTATACATGCCTTGGAAAATTTCAGACTTCATGGTTCCAGCTCTCTGCTAATCACTCTTTCCATTACAATGTTTCCATCATGCCCTTGTTCTTGTCTCTGAAGTAAATTCATGTCAGGGACACAGTGTCAGAATAGTAATGTCGCTGGCCACATCATTCTGTGGCCAAAGTTATACACTAAAGACATTGCTTCAAATCCTATATCAGATGATGAGAGAACTTCAAATGACAGGAACTGGAAATAAAAGCGAATTTCACTAATATAACCCCACTCGCATTTTGTCCATAAGTTAATCTATTTCACTGATGTCCTTTGGCAAAGAAATCTAACATTATTACTTGGTCTGGATAAAGACGACATCAGGTCCACAACAATGTGCTTGACTCTACACTGCCTTAAGGAATGACCTCACAGTAAAGGACATTTCGTGAGGTCAACTGTGCCCTTAACAGCGATGCAGACATCCTATCCAATGACAACACTAAACGTTGGGAAAGAAAGAATGATGCGAGAGATCAGGAGAATGATGAAGTGCCAGAGAAACCGAGCAGATTTAGCAGCCTCGGATCGAGAGAAACATAGAATTGACATTTCGAATCTAATGACCATCCATCAGAACTGCACACAACTGAGAAATAATGTGAATGATGTTGGTGACAGGGATGTCTGTTGTAAATGGGAGAAGGTGGGAGTTGAACAGATAGAGAAGGAGAGAGATAGAGAGAAAGAAGCAAATTGAGTAAATGTTGATGGCCAACTGAAATGGAAATAAGAATCAAGATTAATTTTATTTATTTATTTTTTCCTGTTGCCATATTAACGAAAATCCTGTCCATCTATGATACACATCAAAGTCACGGTTTGAATTGAGTTATGTCCCGTCGTATCCATTTCCTGAGAGTAATCATCTTTTTAAAAAATCAATAATACAATGTTGTTACAGCATGTAATTCCCTTTCCACGTTGTCCTTGAGAAACTGTTGGTGAGCTGCCTTCCTGACCACTGCAGTCTCTGGGCTGTAAGCATTCAATGCTTAGTTACATCTGGTTTAATTTCTTTGAGACTTTATAACGTGTCATATAACTGAGTGGTTGTGATTGGACATTTCAAACGGCAGCCGAGAGTTAACAACATTGCTATGGGTCAAGATTCACATGTAACCCCGATCAGGTGAAGGTGATACATTTCATTCCTTGAAGGGCATCAGTGTGCCAGCTAGGTTTTTCTGACAATCATTTCATTGTTTCTTAATTCGTGATATTTTATTGAACTCAAATTCCAATATTTGCTGCGGTGGGAATTGAATCTGTGCTCTGGGTCATTACCTGGGTCGCTGCATTAATAATCCGAAGATAATACAGCAAGACCATCTCCTCCTCACCATCTCCAAACATCTCCAATGGGAGTAGTGATATTGTTGTTGGCGTGGCTGTGCTGGAAGTATCGCGTTTCGCAAGGCAAAGTAATGATTTAGCAAAACATATGTGGGCGGCACGGTGGCACAGTGGTTAGCACTGCTGCCTCACAGCGCCAGAGACCCGGGTTCAATTCCTGACTCAGGCGACTGACTGTGTGGAGTTTCTCCCCGTGTCTGCGTGGGTTTCCTCCGGGTGCTCCGGTTTCCTCCCACAGTCCAAAGATGTGCAGGTCAGGTGAATTGGCTAAATTGCTAAATTGCCCGTAGTGTTAGGTAAGGGGCAAATGTAAGGGTATGGGTGGGTTGCGCTTCGGCGGGTCAGTGTGGACTTGTTGGGCCGAAGGGCCTGTTTCCACACTGTAAGTAATGTAATGCCATCCTTCTCATGTTGTATTTATGAGAAGGTGAGATGATGGGAAGTGCTCTTGGTGAAAAGAAGCTGAATGTCCTTGGTCATGAATCACTGACGGAATTCATACAGAGCAGCAAGTAATCAGCACAGGATATTGTCCTTCATTGAAAAATGATTCAAATATAGGCGTGAAGACACCTCCCTGCAGTGAACTGTGAACAGATTTTCTCTCAATTCTAAGGAATAATCTCCTTGCCACAGTGAGATAGTGTAAAGGAGTTTGACCAAACTAATCCCTGCAGTGATGGTACCACGAGGAGAGTGTGAAGGAAATAAGTGTTTAATCTGTAAGGCTGCAAATGATTAAAAAGTGATTGCAATAAAACTTGAGCGTTTTGAACCAGGACTCATTATTCCCATAATACAAAAATGATAGGATGAAATATTATGTGTTTTCCTGCAGTATATGTTTTCATATGGGTACAGATACGTTGATAGGAAAGGTTTAGCAGGATATGGGTCAAGTGCAAAGAAATCGAGATAACGTGAGTGGACATTTTGGTTGGCATAGTCTACTTTGGGCTAAAGGGCCTGACTCCCTGCTGTTAAACTCTGTGACTCTCTGATCGTTTATACTCTCTGTGGAGACCCCATGTTGGTTGTGAGAGAGCTGCAGATTCTGAATGAACTCTCACCATCTCAACGTACAGTTGGAGTGAGACCCTGAATGCACTAAACATCATGTTGTTCACAAACATGTCAGCAGCTACACTCTTATAGAGTTGGCCATTCCCAAAAGTTTCTGATCTCCATGCAGAAGACGACTTGTCTTCTCAGAGATGGCAGCTGCCTCCTTGCGACTTGGGACAAGTCATTTGATGTGCTCCTCTCCATCAGCAAACCACATTAATGTAACACATGTGTAGCATGAGCAATGGAGCCAGGAGGAACAACTTGAGCCAGTCTGTCTGTGCAGTCTCTGCTTCATTGGTTTGTCGTGTTGCAGCATCAATGACATATTCCTATTTCAGTGTAACAGTTTGGAGAGGCTGAATGGTCTCTTATTTTCGTGTGTCATCCCTTGAAGTATTTCATGTCCTCCTGTTCATCCCAGGGAAGAGGTTCATTATTGGGTGACTCAGGGTAGCTGCTACCCAGCTTGTTGCGCTGACTCGACTCCTTATCGTCCTGAGTAATAATAGACAAACAGGAGGCTGGAAGAACACAACAAGTCAGGCAGCATCAGGAGGTGGAGAAGTCAATATTTCCGGTATAACCGTTGATTAGGATTGCGTGTGGGGTAGGAGGACCTGCAGAAAAAAAGGCAATGGTCGGGGTGGGGAGAGTAGGGGAAGGGGAATTGAAATGGCTGGTGACTGGGTGCTCACGTCGGTCCCTTTCGGCCCGGCTGTGTTGGTTGGGAAAATGTGTCCTTAGTTGATGTTTGGTCTCCCCAGTGTCGAGACGACCACATCGGAAGGACCTCATGCAGTACACTAGGTTGGAAGGGAGGCAGGTGAATCTCTGTTTCACCTGGAAAGTCTGTTTGGGGAGCTGGATGGAGGTGAGGGAGATTGTGTGCCAGCAGGTGATGCATCTTTTCCATTTGCAGGGGCAGTTGTCAGTGGGGATTGGAGGGTTTGGTGCGGGGTGTGGCGCGAAACAAAGATTAGCAAAGGGAATGGTCCTTGTGGAAATGTGCCAGGTGTTGGAATCCAACCCAATTTATTGTATCTGGTGCTCCCGATGTGGTCTTCTCTACAACGGTGACCGAAGCATAAACTAACGGGATGTTTTGCTAAGTATCTCAGCTGGGGCCATAAGGGCTGAGCTGACCTCCCAGTCCCTGCCTATTTCAATTTCCCTTCCCACGCCCTTTTCAACGTGACCATCCTTGACTTCCTTTATTGTCACTATGAGACAAACCACAAATTGGAGGAACAACATTTCATCTTCTGCCTGTGCAGCTTACAACACGGGTGACAAAACATTGAGTTCTCCAATTTCAAATAACCTCCCCTCCAATCCCCCAAACACATTCCCAGTCCCTCCTCCTCCCTTCCTTTCCTCTGATCATCCCTTCTTCCATCTCCCAACTGGAATCATTCCTCCCATCGACCAACCCGGGCATAACCTCTAATTTTGTTCACCTATCCCCACCTTATCATCCTGTCTCCAACTCCCCCGCGCCCCCTTATAAGTAGACCCCCTAAACGCCCCCCCCCCCCCCCCACACACACATCCTTATCTTGTCCTGGTGTAACTGAAATCCATATTGACTAAATCTACAACCCTAGCAGGAAGTGAGCACTGCAGATGCTGGAGATCAGAGTCCACAAGTGTGGTACTGGAAAAGCATGGCAGGTCATACAACGTCCGAGGAACAAGATATTCGATGCTTTGGACATTCCTGATGAAAGGCTTATGCCCGAAATATTGATTGTCTTGTTCCTGCTGACCTACTGTGTTTTATCCAGTGCCTCACTTTTCGGCATCTACTGCCCCGACCTAGCCAACCCTCCTGGTCACGTCATCAAATAACTTAAAGAAATTTTTCAAGCATGATCTCCCACGCACAAAGCCATTCTCAATATTCCTAATCAAACCTTGTCTTTACAAATTAATGTACATCTTATCCTTCAAATTTTTCTCAATTTGAACAGATGTTAAACTCACTGTTCACAGTTTCAAGGCTTTGTTTTCAGTCATTCTTAAGTAAGGACACAATGTTTCATATCCTCCAGCCTTCCAGGATCTAAACTCTGGTTAATGATGATCAAAATCATCATTCAGGTCCCATGCAAATGCTTCTCTAGCCTCTTACAGTGTTCTTGGATATATCTGGTAAGGAACGTGAGATTTATCCAACCTCAAGAATTTTAGTACGTCAAATACCTCCTCTGCTGTGATATGGACAGTCCCTAAGAAATCACCATGAACTTCGCCAAGTTCCTAAGTATTCATGCCTTTCTCCATGTTAAACACAGAGGAGAAATTTCCGTTGATGATCTCGCCCATCTCTTATGGTTCCACATATACATGTTACTTTGGTCTTTGAGGGGTCCCATTTTCTCACTAGTTATTGTTTTTCCTTTAATATACTGAAAGTACCACTCAGGATTCATCTTAATCTTCTCAGCCAAGGCTCTTTCATGTCCCATTTTTGCACTACTGATTTCCTTCTTCAGTACATTCCTGTATCCCTTATATATCTCCAGGGATTCACTTGATCCCAACTGCCTAGAACGGAGCTGCTTTTTTTTTCCAGTCAAAGCCTAAATATCTCTTGTCATCCAGTTTCCCCATTTCTGCCAACTTTCCTTTCACCTCCACAGTAACAAATCGACCTAGAACTCCAGTATCTCACGTTCAAAGGTCTCCCACCTGCCAGAGGTTCTTTTGCCGGCAACGAACTATTCCAGCATACCCCTGCAAACTCCTGCCTTATTCCATCTAAATTCGTCTTGCCCCAATTTAGAAATTGAAGCTGTTGACCAGTTTTGTCTCTCACCATAAATATGTGAAATTTAATAGAACTATGGCCATTGGTTCCAAAGTGCTCCCACACTCTCACCTGTTCTGTCTTATTTCCTAAGAGTAGATCGAATTTTGCCCATTCCCGAGTATGCTCAACTACGTACTGCTTGAGGGAAATTTTCTGGCACAATTAATGGATTCCACCCCACCAAATCCCTTAACGCACTGGCAGTCCCAGACAATGTTATAAAAATTTAAATCCCCAATTATGACAATCCTTTTGCTTTTGCATGTCCCACCTCTCTGCCAGTATATTAGTCACTCTAATTCCTGCTGACTATTTCGGGGCCTATCGTACAGTCCCTATAACATCACCATACCCCTTCCTATTTATTAGCTCCATCCACAAATCCTCGCTGTTTGATCCTTCAGTTATTTGCTCTCTGATCACTGCTGTGATATTCCCATTAATCAGTAATGCAACTCCCCCACCACTTTCCACCATCCCTTCCTGCCTAAAGCAGATATACCCTGGCACATTAAACTGCCAGTCCTGTCCCTTCCTTAGCTATGTTTCTGTAATGCCTGTAATATCCCAGTCCCACATAGCTATCCATGCTCTGAGTTCTTCGGCCTTACCTGTCAGTCCTCTGGCATTGAAATAAAAGCAATTTAATAAAAACAGGCATTCTTGCTCCTTGTTGTGTTCCAGCCTGACCTGTCTTTTCACTTCACTGTTTCTGACTACTGTATCGCCTTCCAGCCTCGCACTTGCCTCCCTGCTCTTGAAGATCTCACTCCCTGTCAATCTCGTTTAAACCCTCCCCTGGAGCAAGAGCAAACCTGCCTGCCAGGATATTGGTCCCCCTCCAGTGCATGTGCCACCTGACCCTGTTGAACAGGTCAACTCTATCACAGAAAAGACCCCAAATGATCTAAAAATCTGAGTGTCTTCCCCCTTCACCAATTTTTTAGTTATGCATGTATCTGCCATATCCTTCTATTCTTACTTTCATCAGCTCATGACACAGGAAGTACTCAGGGGATGACCACTTCGAGGTCTTGGTTTTTAACTTTCCTCCTAGCTCTCTGTAATCAATCCGGAGGACCTTATTCCTATATCTACGTGTATCATTTGTGATACAAACGTGCACAATGACTTCTGGCTGCTCACCCTCCCCCTTGACAACGTCCTGCAGCCGCTCGGAGACTTCCTGCAACCTGGCACCTGGGACGTAGCAAAACTTGCTGGATGCCTGTTTGAGGCCCCAGAATCTCCAAAGTGTCCCTCCAACAATCGACTCTCCTATCTCTAAGACCCTGTGTAAATTTACCCTTTCCCGCTGTGCCCCAGAGCCAGTGGTAGTGCCACCAATTTGGCTACCGCTGCTTTCCCTTGAACGGTCGTTCCCTCCAACAGTATCAGAATTGGTATACTTGTTTTCGAGGGGAATGGCCACAAGGGATAGCTGCACTCTCTGCCTACTCCCTTTGCCATTCCAAACCTACTCTCTGCCTGGAACATGATAGGGAGCAAGGACTGGCTGTTGATTAAATTGTGTTTATTTAAATGCAGCAGGGCCGACAGGTAAGACTAATGAACTCAGGGCATGGATCTTTATGTGGGACTGTGCCGTTATAGTCACAACAGAAACATGGTCAGGGTGGGTCTTGTGCGTGACCACTACACTAAAACAGTTATATGTGAAGATCGCAGCATGTCCGATAATCCTGAGTGCATCCAGCTCCAGCTCTCAAACATGGTCTCCCAGGCGCTGCAGCTGGGTGCACTTTCCACACGTGTAATCAACAGGGAGGGTGGAAATCTCTCTGAGCTCCCACATCCCACAGGATGAATGCGCAACTGACCTAACTACCATCTTGACTGCTGTAATACTAAATTAAAATGACTTTATTTGAGCTTGCCTGTACATTTTTTCCGAGCTGCTGTCTGAAGCCTCTCAAACTAATGACTTACTACTTACTCTGCTACCAACTGCATTTTTTCTATTCCTCTACATTTATTTTTGTTTAGGGAAGAAGGGAGACACTACAACAATGCAATGTTTGTGCCTTAAACACTCCTTGACAACAAGCCCATGACGACCTGCTCTCCAGAACACGTTATTACTTGTACTTAGTGGGTGTCTTGCTGAGTCTTCCTCATGCTGGTGGTGACTGCGCTGAGCCAAATATTCGCCCCAACAGCCGATCCGCGTTGTCGCAGTCCCCTGGTCCTTTCTGTCTATTACTTCTGCATTTATGAAATCCTTGAATCCGGCGATTGCATTCCAAACTGTGTCTCACTCCAAAGGGAGAGAAGTTACGTTGCAGTGAACACAGGGCTGTTGGAAAAAGAATGACATTAGACATTGGTGCAACATTCTTGCTACCCGCGCACTGAGTCTGCTTTTCTGTTCAATTCCGTTATATTTATTCTGAGAATCCCCATTCTACTGGACTGGATTTTCCCTATAAAAAAACCCTTGTTTAATAATCGACCTGCCTCAGCCTTCAAGATGTTTAATGATCTAACCTCAACAGCCCTCAGAATTTTCTACAATTATTTCACTCTCACTGTTGGGAGACTTGGTGGTCTTTAATCCCATGCCTTATTTCTAGCACTCTATGTGAGAGTTGTGCCAACGTAATTTATTATCATGTCCCATCACACCTTCGCTGTGGCAAGAGACAAGAGAAAAATAAAAAAAAAGTCAGAGCTTGTGCTCTTCTCCCTCATCTTCCACATCAGCCTAAGTTACAGCTCACCCAGATCTCAGGATTTGCCCAATCTTTACCCTGCATAAACTTTCAGTTCTTCCTTGGCTTTTGTATCAAATCTTTCAAGGACCACACTGTCACTCTCCCTGAATCCAGGAACTGCTTCTCCCAACTGAAGAGCGATATGAAGACCGTGGTTAACGTATCCTGTGGCTCCGTGCACAGGTTTCCCCTTTGTCTCAAATATCCCCACACCCCTTCTTTCTGCTGTTACCCTCTTCCTCTTAATAAACTGATATAATGTCTTTGGATTCTCGTTAATCTTACCCACTAATGTTTTATCAAGATTCCCCCTCTGCTCTTCTACTGAAGTTTTAAGATTAGCCCGACTCTTTCTATATTCATTTAGTGCATCCATTGACCTGTTCACTTTCTACCTGCTTTAAGCTTCTCTTTCATTTTTAATTCTATTCTGATTTTTTTGTTGACATTCGAGGTTCTCTGGGCTTGTTTTCCAAATTTTCATCTTTCATGTAACACATTCGGCGGACACTCTCATTAATTCCATTTTGATCAACTGATTCCCCAACCCTCCGCCACACGCTGTTATCCTCCAGTTTCACCCAGCAGCCACTGTACTCTGGACAGTTTCCGTTATATTTTTTTCATAAAATCGGTCTCCCCAATCCGAAAACCTTTTATTTACCAGATAGTGCATTTTCAAAAATCTTTTCCTTTCCAAACATAAAATGCATGATGTCATGGTCACTGGCCATATAATGCTCTCCCAATCCGGCCTGCAATATCCTGACTGGCTTCATTCCCCACAGTGAGGCACATCACTATCGCACCCACTGTTGTGCCTGCTCCATGATGATACAAAGAATTTTGGAATAAATTTAAAGGCATCTGTCCCCTCTTAAAATATTATCACTGCCCGAATTAATGCTTGGAAATGAAATGCCTGTGTATACTAAAGCTATTGTTGTTTTTTCACATCTCAGTAAATTGATTTTATATCTGTTCTTGTACTTTCTTTTATCTGTGGGTCTATAATATGTCCCCAGCAGTGCCTCTGCCATAGTTTCGATCCCGAGCTCAAACAACTAAGCCTCATTAGAAGATCTTTCCAATATATCACCCCTCCGCACTGTAGTAACCGCTCCTTAACTAATCATGCAACACCACCTCCAATTTTAGCCCTCTCCTGTCCTGCCTATAGTTCTTGTACCACAGCGTATTGAGTTGTCAGCCCTGACCTCCCTCGAACGCATCTCTGTAATGACAACAATGTCACATTTCCACATGTCACCTTGCTCCATTATCACATCTGTCTGTCCGATAACATTCCCAGCATTAAGGAAAAGCACATCCACCTTGGAATATAACACCTGGAATACTCTGTACCTCGGAGTTCTTCAGTCATTCACTGTTCCTTATCAAGCTGCCCAATTCATGAACCAAAACTGTAACTCTGGGACTGAATTAGTATTTGTTGAAATGCAATTTCGTTTTTAATGGATGTATTAATGTAATGCAATTTTCCAGAACTGAGCAGTCTGCTCCACATACAATGAGTTTCTTCTGATTAAATCCCTGCTCAGTGTGCAGAGGGAACAGCCATCAGTAATAGGGAAAATGGGGACGGCAGATGCTGGAGATCAGAATCGAAAAGTGTGTCACTGAAAACGAAAAACCAGTCAGGTAACATCTGAGGAGCAAGAGAGTCAAAGATTTTGGCATCACCCCTTCATCAGGAACGCATTCATGCCTTCCCATATTTTTCATTCCATGGTTCACAGGATATTGGGAACCATACATGCTCAGTGAAGCAGCACGGTTTATAGCCCTGAAATAGAAAACAGTCAATCAGTTGATTGGACTGGGAGTAGACAATTTCAGGTGAAGTACAGACGAATTGATGTACAATTATAAGAATAGATAAGTCCCCTGGGCCAGAAAGGAAACACCCTAGGTTACTACAGGAAGAGACGGAAGAGATTTCTGTGCCTTTGGCGATGATCTGTGCGTAGTCACTCTCCAATGGAGTAGTGCCAGATGATTGAGGGTGGCAAATGTTAGTCCCTTGTTCAGTAAAGGGAATTAGAATAATCCTGAGAATTACAGTCCAGTCCGTCTTACATCAGTGTTGTGCGAAGTATTGGAGAGGATTCTGAGAGATAGAACTTATGATTACTTGAAAAATCATAGCTTGATTAGAAATAGTCAGCATGACTTTGTGAGGGGCAAGTCATGCCTCCAAACCTTAGGGAACTCATTGAGGATGCTATCAAACACATTGAAGAAGGCAGAGCAGTGAATGCGGAGTGCATGGATTTTTTAAAAAAGTGTTTGATCACGGTCTCCATGGTACATTCATTCAGAAAGCAAGGAGGCTTGGGATACAGAGAAACCTGTCTGTCTGGATACAGAATTGACTGGCACATAGAGACACAAAGTGGTCGTAAATGGGAAGTATTCAGTCTGAAGCTCGGTGAAAAGTGGTGTTCTGTAGCATTTGGTTCAGGGAACTCTGCTGTTTGTGGTTGTTATAATTGATTTGGATGAGGAAGTGGAAGGGTGGACTATTACATTTGTCTATGGAACAAAGGTCGGTAGAATTGCGGATAGTGTGGAGGGCTGTTGTAGATTGCACTGGGACATGGACTGGATGAAGAACTGGGCTGATAAGTGGCAGGTGGATTTAAACCTGGAAAAGCGTGAAGCGATTCGTTCTGGACAATCAAATATGAATGCAGAATACAGGATTAAAGATAGGTAGTACTCGTCAGGTCCCCAACAATTCTCTCGGCACCTTCCCCTGCCACCAGAGGAATGCAAGACCTGTGCCCACACCTCTCCCCCACCGGCCCTAAAGATCCTTCCACATCGATCAAGGTTTCACCTGCAGTTCCACACGTTAGCTACTGTATCCGTTGCTTCCAATGTGGTATTCGTTACGTTGGGGAGATAGGACTTCTACTCGCAGAGACTTCAGAGATCATCTCTGGGACACCCGCCCCAACCAACCCCACGGCCCCGTGACGAACGCTTCAACTCCCCCTCCCACTCTGTCGAGGACATGCAGGTCCAGGGCTTCATCCATCGTTCCTCCCTTACCACCTCATGTTCAACTTCGGGACACTCCAACCCCATGGCATCAATGTTTCCAGACTTCCCCACCTTCAACCTTATCACAGTTCCAAACTTCCTGCTTAGCACCACCCTCATGATCCGTCCCATATTTTTATTCAAAGTGGGAAAGGGTTTGTTTTAGATTCCCTACAGAGTAGAAACAGGCCCTTTGGCCATACCAAACCTCTGAAGAGTAACCCATTTCTCTGTGACTAATGCACCTATAACTATGGGCAATTTAACACGGTCAATTCACCTGGCCTGGACATTTTTGGACTGTGGGAGAAAACCGGAACACCTGGAGGAAACTCATGCAGATATGTGGGAGAGTCAAAGTTTGTGAGAAGATTTGTAGCTCGGGTATTCGTTGTTGTGGTTCTGTTCGCCGAGCTGGGGGTTTTTGTTGCAAACGTTTCATCCCCTTTCTAGGTGACATCTTCAGTGCTTGGGAGCCTCCTGTGAAGCGCTTCTGTGCTGATTACTCCGGCATTTATAGTGGTTTGAATCTGCCGCTTCCGGTTGTCAGTTGCTGTCCGCTGCAGTGGCCGGTATATAGGGTCTAGGTCGATGTGTCTGTTGATAGAATTTGTGGATGAGTGCCATGCCTCTAGGAATTCCCTGGCTGTTCTCTGTTTGGCCTGCACTATAATAGTGGTCTTGTCCCAATCGAATACATGTTGTTTGTCATCTGAGTGTATGGCTACTAGGGTTAGCTGGTCGTGTCATTTCGTGGCTAGTTGCTGCACAAAACACTACAAAGGACAAACAAGAAGACAGCTAACAACCCGCATCCATGAACACCAACTAGCCACGAACACCAACCATCAGCCTCACCACTTCCGCGATGCTACCTGTCTCTCCACCTATCTTTTCATCATCTGAAAGTTTAACCAGAATGCCCTTAGAACATTCATCTAGATCATTAATTTACAAAGTAAAAAGTCGCAGTCCCAACACTGAGCCTTGTGGAATATCACATGTCACTGGCTACCGTACTGCCATGATCATTTTATCCTCACTCGCTGTTTTCTGCCTTTTTAGCGTTTGTTGTGTCTCAATTCCACCCATACAGATTCTACACCATCTGTCCATGTTTCACTGATGGGAACTGAGTGATGGGACTGAAAAATATTTTTGCATTGTCACTAATTTATAGCTTGGACATGGACTAAAAATATGACATTGTCGATTCCACTGAATTGTGGCGACAACCTATGTTTTTGACCAAATATTCTGTTTGCATTATGGAAGAATATAAACATATGAACCTGCTTGAGAGGACACAGACAATTTTAAATGTTTGTAAATAAATAAATAAATCCATAATGCAGACAGAATATTTGGTCAAAGACATAGGCTGTCGCCACATTCCAATGGAATTGACAATGTAATTTTTTACTTTTTAAAATTTGTATATGAAGAATACACAAGTTAATGAAGAGATATAAATTGGTCAAATGAGCAACAAATATTGGTGTATGGAGCATAGAATGGAAATGTGGCTGTGTTGAATTATGTTGGAAGTTAAATGGAAGCGCACGAATTATTAACATGGAGAGATTGGATTGAGGCACAGAGGAATCAGGCACCTGGATGACACAACAAGTGCCGTGTACATCAAGGTTTTAGAGAGGCCAGACAAAATTCATTCAGAAGTAGTGAGACTACATCGAAAGAGCTATGGCCATAATGACATGCAAAGCAATCCAGAGAAGATTCACTCAATTGAATCATGTGAAGATTTGTATTTCAAAAGGAAATATTGATCAGACTGACCCTGGATCTCCTGGAGTTTAGATGGATAATATGTGATCGTGTTTAACCTCATAATATTCCGAATCGCCTTTTTAAGTTGAATTCTGAAATAATACTTCAGTTTATATGAGAGATTACAATAAGTGGATGGAGAGTAAAATTGAAGAATATCTCATTTTATAAGATGTGGTTGCTTCAGCTCTCTGAAAGTGCTGTGTGTTTGTGGAACTATCCTCTCAGACAGCGATGAAGGTTACGAAACTGAATATTCCTAAGGCAGAGGCAGGCAGATTCTTGACTAAGAATGACACACCAACGTTGAATGTTGTCTTCAGATACCTAAAAATTAGGAGGCCATTCTCATGAACATGAAGACTTTTCCTTTCAGATTGACGGGCACAACCTTCCAAATGTGTTTTTAAACAAGTGAAAAACTCCATTGAAACTGCTTTAGAAATCAGATAATGTCGAATAGATGTCTTAATAGTACAACTTCCTTTCGGTTGTTGTTGTGAGGTGAGTTTCATTAGAAAATCTGTTGCCTATGTTTAATTTCCACTCATAATGTGTTAGTGAACTCCAGGAGTCCACTTGGTGCAGTACCACTAACATTTCTCTTTCAGAGAGAGTTACAGGATTCTGAACAAGTGACAGTGAAGGGAAAATGGTTTCGATTCAAGTCAGGATGCAATGTGACCTCGGAGATTATATTCTTCACCAATTGATACTCACAAGCTATGGCAATGGCGAGATATTTCTTGTTTTGAAGAATTAAAGTTATAGTCTCTTATGTGGAACCCAAACAGGCCATTCAGTGCAACATGTTTACACCAACCAGAATATACCAAATTACATTAATGAAAGTTACCTCAAGGTGCATGGCCCACTCTGTTCTGGCATTTTGTGCTTATTCAGCTGCTGATAAAATTAACTTGTGTTATTCGTGACCTGGGTTGTCAGTTGGCCTTTTATTTCAATGTATTGCCGAAATGGTTTCTGCAAATGCATCACACAACTTCAAAGTCCGCAACAAGCTCATCTGATCAATAAACATGGTTACTTTGTTCAATTATTATTAGAATATTGGATTTTTCAAAAATTCATTTGGGATTTTAATGGAGCTAGTCCAACATTAATTGCCGTTGAGAAGTTCCAGTCCAGATGGTGTTGGCCCATCCAAGTGGCTCTTGGGAGGGAGTACCAGCTGTACATTTCATGTGCCAGTTTAGCTGAGAGTAAATACGACTGGTGATTGACATAGTGTTAAACAAGCCGGTGTACTGTGATGAACAGCTGGCAGAAAAACGCAGTAAAACGGACTCTGACAAAGCAAATATGTGGCAAAGAATTTATTATTCTGCAGAGAAATAACAACCTTACAACGAGAAGTCTATATCACAATGAAGGAAAGTTTGTTACTACGTTATTCGTGTCCTTAGAGTAATGGTGTCAAACAACTAGAATAATGTTCGTGGGCTTATTGAACGAAACTTGAACTGAGCATGTGAATTATCTTGGATATTTTCAGGGATGGCTGGGCTAGTTTAGTAAGTGCTTATGCTCCACGAGATGATGCTGATTTGTACTCTCCCCACTTACTGAGCATAGTTCAATGGAACAAACCAACAATTCCCATTGGATGGTGCTTCACAATATATCATGGAATCGTATAATCAAGAAGATGACTATCAAATCTGGCGCTATCAAATGCTGATACAAGTGTTTTGCCAAGTTTGTACGGTTTCCTTCCTCAACCACCCTCACAGGCAATGCATTCCAGAAGCATATCACCCTCTGGGTTCAAAACAGATTTCACAAATCCTCACTCAATCTCTTGTCTTTCACTTTAAACGTGTATACCCTTGTATTTAACTGTTTGACTAAGGGGAACAGGTGCTGTCAGTACACTCTGTCAATACCTCTCATGCTGTTATACACCTCTGTCAGGTTCACACCATAACATTCTCTGCTCCAAAGTAAAACCAAAGCAAATCTAGCCTATCTTCATGGTTTGACTACTCTCTTCTGTTGTTATTCTTTCAAAGTGCAGCATCTCACATATTGCAATGTTAAGTTTTTCGGTCATTGATCTGGACATCTGAAAAAATCCGGTTGTACCCTCCTGTAACCTAACACTTTCGTCCTCACTGTGAACCACGGAATAATCATTGTGTCATCCACAACATTGTTTAACATTCTCTAACCCCAGCCCTATCTCCAACATTCTTATCATCAACGTGTATGAATATCAGAAACAAAACTTGATTTTCTACCTGTTCTGCAGTCATCGTTGCAGAGGAAGAATTGATAATTCCAGTCGATCGTTCTCCCTCTTTTGGTGAATTTGCAACATGATGCAGGAGAGAATTTTTATTCGGGAGCCACAAATAGTATTTTGGACTTGGAACTGAATTCTGGTTTTATACTCCGGCCCTCTGCCTTTATTATTCATAAGGCTTGTACATCATTAATCTTGGACTCGCTTTTGACACTGTGCACTGCAACATTTCCATTTTATATGGGCCTGCAGCTCATTCTTTATAACATTTGCTGCAATCGCGTCAGAGCACAGGGAACTTTTTTTAAAAATCTGCAGGATGGATGCAGGCTCATCCATGAAGTTTGTTTGAAATATCTTAGGTGAAGAGGAGAAAGATTCAATTAAATTCTGCATTATAAGCATGCAGTAGAAGATCAAATCGCATTCTCATTTCTACATTGAATTGGAAGCAAATTCATAGAAAAAACACACACCTTTCTGGATATTGTTGAGTGACAGAAAGTGACATAATGTCGAGATGATGAATTGGAGAGAAAAGAAAATGTCTGCACTTGATGGAGATACAGAAATATAGAGTGGAGGTACAATGTGAACAAGAATCCTGCCAATAAAAGCAATATGAGAAACATTTTCCTCATATTCAAAGGAAACCAGATAACAATTTTCCTTACAAGTGATGTTTGATTGTCCACCAATCTCAGTTTTCCAACTGCATGGTTTTCCCTGCCATAGATCGTCCTTCCACCTCATCTCCTTCCTATCCTTTCCTTACCCACCTACTTTCCTTGCATTGTACCTTCTGCTGTGACATACCTTTCCACTGACCATGTCCCTTCACACTTCTCGCACTGTGTATCAACACTACTTCCCTATCACTCCTACTTTCCCTGACTCTCCCTTTCACTTTTTGCTCTCACACTAAATGCTGGACATTGCTGACTTCTGTGCTACTACATGTCATCCGTGAATGGTGCGTTTGAAATATTCACTGTCCAACAGCAACAGAAAACAGCATGTTTGCCACTGTCTGACGCACCGTGAACGGGATGGCTTTGTTAACTATTGATACGAAGTGGAGTTTATTCCTGTCCCTTTATCACAACACTTCACAAAACAGCCTCATCACCAACAGGACAGATTGGAAGTCCGTGTATAAATTTTATTTTGTATATCTTGAGGATATTGTTCAAACAAACAGTATTCTTGTCTTTTGCTCCTTGTTGTTTTAACTGATCTTCCAATATAATTTGAGGTGAGATCAGAGAAACTTCCCTTTCAATCGAAGCAGGACATGACTGAGCGTGGAATCCAGGACCCTGAGCAAAACTGTGATTAATGGGAATTAGAGAACATTCTGCACTGGTAATGGGAACAATGGGAAAAGAATCTCTACAATTTATTTTCCAAGTTACATGCCATCCTGACTAGGAACTGAATTGCTGTTCCTTCACTACCAGTTGTTAACACATCTTGGAATGTGCTTACAAGCAGCTCCGTGTGTATGTGCATCACTTGGACAGAAGAGATCCGGCAGGCTGCTCTATGTCGCCTTTCCCAGAGTGATTATGCTTGACACATAAAATCTGCCCATGCTAGTTCCTTCCAAACCCCGTGGATGACTGTGCCCTTTACCAATGTATCTTATGTTCCCACAGTTTCATCTAAAGTTTCAGGAATGTAAGATCTTGCTGAATGAGTATGACCCTAGTGACACCAGCAGCATGATATGATATTGAGGTAATGATTGGGATCCTTAATTCAATTGGTTACTTATAGAGGATTGATCATGTGATTCATGGCCACAGAATTCAACATTTTCATGATGATTTATGACACGGAAAATGTTATTAATATTTAGGTCTCTGTCAAATAAAAAGTTTTGAATATTTCATTCAATGACCATAACCAAATACACGAGATTTAACTGAAATGGCAGCTTCACTGTTCCCTTTCATATCAGAAAAATATCCACACTCCAAAAGAAAAAGGAAGCTGGAAGTGCTGGAAAACTTCAACAAGTCCAGCAACATCTGAGCAGAAAGAGAATTAACGTTGTGAGACCAATATGACTTTTTCTGAACAGAGTCATGTTCGTCTCAATATATTTACTCTCTTTCACTCTGAAGATACTGATTCATCAGTCTTGCTTCACCAATATTTTCCACTTGGATTTGAGATTTCCAAGTTCCCACGTATATGTTAGCACAGTGACATATTTGGGTGGTTAGCACGGTTGTCTCGAAGCACCTGGAAACCCGTGCTCAGTTCCCCCCTTGGGTCACTGTCCGTATTGAGCTTTCATATTCTTCCCGTGTCTGCAGGTGTTTCTGATTCCTCCCAACTGACCATGAAAAATTGTACATCTGCAACTAGTTGCTTTAACTATGAGAGATAGAGGAATCGTGTAGGAGGTGGACCTGGGTGCAATGTTCTTCAGAGGATCAGTGCCAGCTCGATGGGCCGAATGTTTTATTTTAACTCTTTAGAATTGTATATCATTATTATAACAAAGGCGGTGGTTACTGGGGCCAACATCTCTGTATCAGCACACAATGAGCTATATTTTTACTCATGTTGTTCCATATTCTTTCCATTACCCAGCACATTGTGTTACCCATGTCGTGGTTTTTAATTCTGAATATTCTGTGCATCGAAGAGCCAGGAGGGGACATGAGAAGTTGTTGGTAGATTGGGTCAAGGAAAACCCAAAGGCTTTCGATAACTATATCAGGGATCAAAGAAATGACTAGAGAAAGGTTAAGGCCTATCAAGTGTAGTAGTGGGAAGTTATGCTTGGAGTCAGAGGAGATAGGGAAACTGCTAAGTGATTTTTTTTCATCAGTATTCACAATAGAAAATAGCCGATGTTGTCGAGGAGAATCCTGAGATACAGGTCAGGAGATTAGATGGATAAAAGTTCACAAGGAAGAGGTTTTAGCAATACTGGAAAGTGTAAAAGTAGATAAATTCCGTGTGTTGGATGGGATTTATCCTAGGATTCTCTGGGAAGCCAGGGAATTGATTGCAGAGCGTTTGGCTTTGATCTCTTTGTTCTCGTTGCCTACAGGAATAGTTCAGAAAGCTGGAAGATAGCAAATGTTGTTACCTTATTCAAGAATGAGAGTAGAATCTAATTATACACCAGTGAGCCTTATTTTGGCTATGGATAAAGTATTGAAATTGTTAAAGAGATAGGGATTATACTGACCTAGAAAGGAAGAATTTGATTTGGTATAGTCAACATGGTTTGGTGAAAGGTAGGTCGTGCCTCACAAACATTATTGAATTTTTTGAGAAGGTGACCAAACAGGTAGATGCGGGTAATGTAGTTGATGTAGTGTATATGATTCAGTAAAACGATTGGTAAGCTTCCCCACGATAGGCTATTGCAAAAAAAAAACAGAGGCATGGGATTGAGGGTAATTTAGCGGTTTGGATCAGGAATTTGTTAGTTGAAAGAAGACAGTGTGTGGTAGCTGATGGGAAATGTTCATCCTGGAGTTCAGTTACTCGTGGTGTACCGCAAGGATCTGTTTTGGGCCCACTGTTGTTTGTAATTTTTATAAAAGTTCTGAGAGATGGCGTAGAAGGATAGGTTCATAAATTTGCAGATGACACTAAGGTTGCTAGAGTTGTGGATAGTGCCAAGCGATGTTGTGGGTTGCAGAAAGACACAGATAATTTGGAGGCTGGGCTGTGAGGTGGCAAATGGAATGCAATGTGGAACAATGTCAGGCCATTCACTTTGGATGGAGCAACAGGAATGCAGAGTATTGGGCTCTTGGTAAGACTCTTGGTAGTTTAGATGAGTAGAGATTCCTCAGTGTCCATGTACATAGATCCCTGAAAGTTGATACTCAGATTGATAGGGTTGTTCGGAAGGCATATGATTTTTTAATGAGTAGAAGGATTGAGTTTCGGAATCATTGGGTCATGTTGCAGCTGTACAAAATCCAGGTGCAGCCGCACTTGGGCTATTGAATACAGTTCTGGTCACGTCATACATGGAAGGATATGGAATCTTTGGAAAGAGTTCAGAGGAGTTTTCCTAGGTTGTTGCCTGGTATGGAGGTAAGGTCTTACAAGGAAAGGCTGAGGGACCTGTGGCTGTTTTCGTTTGAGAGAATGTTGAGAGGTTGCTTAATTCAGGCATATAATATAACCAAAGATTCAATAGGCTGGATAGCAAGAGCCTTTCTTTGGATGGTAATGGCTAACACGAGGATATGCAGCATTAAATTGAGATGTAATGGATACAGGACAGATGTCAGAGATCGTTTCTTTACTCAAAGAGTAACAGGGATTGGAACGCACTGCCTGCAGCAGAAGTTGACTCGCCAACTTTAAGGCCATTTAAGTGGTCATTGGATAGGCATATGGATGAAAAATGGAGTAGTGTAGGTTAGATGGGCTTCAGATTGGTTTCATAAGTCTGCACAACATTGAGGGCAGAAGGGTCAGTACTACGCTGGAACGTACAATGTTCTATACGTGCACAACCCTGTCAAACTGTATATCCACTCATTAAACACTTATGTAGCATACTATTCTTTCCGTTTGATATGGTTCTGCTCACATTCATCGAATACATGTAGTGTGGAAACAGTCCTTGGAAGAGTAACCTACACAGACCCATACTTCTCCCCCCCCCCCCCCGGCATTGATCACTCACTAATGTGCCTAACCTACACATCGGTGAACACAATGAGAAGATTAGCTTGGCCAATTCACCTAATCTGCACATCTTTGAACTGTGGGATGAACTGCACACAGACCTGGGGGAATATTCAAACTCCACACAGAATCGCCTGAGGGTTGGAATCGAAACAGACTCCGAGCACTGTGAAAGTGTAGCGCTAATCCCTGAACCACAGAGCCACATCATCAATTAGCATTCTATCTCAGTTTCGTTGTTTGGTTTGCATTGCATTCTGTCTGCCAGAAAGCGTAATGCTGACTGGGGGATTATCGTTGTTTCCCCCCAAATCTCCACAACCACTGCTCCCATTCCTTTCTATCTCCTAACTAATGTTATTTTCATTCTGTTCCAGGTTCATTAATCCATTGGTTTTAATGAACAAGGTATTTGCACATGCCTTTTTTTTAACTTAGGACTGAAGTGAAAAGAAATGTAAATCTCACTGTTTTAAAGCGAATAAAACAGCAATAAGATGCTTGCCAATTTAAAAAAAACCTGAAGCGCAACTTATGTGTTGACATTACAGTGTTGCCTTGAGATAGCAGTCAGAGTCATGTCCAGAACTACTCAAGCTTCCTCTGTAAAGCCAGGGCAACTCTGCCCAGGGACAATCTTTTGATTGGCAATTGTTTGATTGGCGGAGGAGAGAACAGCACAATAACACCAACTTGATTGAATGATTTTTGGGGCTGCAAGCCATTACAACATTGTACATGAACAGCACAGCATAATCATCTAACCTGCGAAAAGAAAACAGTTCCACCCACCACCACCCCTACCCCGCGCCTCATCCCCACATCAGCACTGACTTCGCTAGTGATTGGAGATGAGACCAATACCTAGTGATGTCGACATCCAATCCAGTCCAGTTGTTAATGTAAGCTGAAAATCCTGTAGTGAAAGGGGTTAGGTGGAACTGTTTGTTCAGTAACTGTGATTGATGTCAGTTTCCATGGACTCCAACTGTGTCAATAGAGGTTTTCTCTCTCCTATTAGTAAGGGACTTCTTTCGGTGCTTTATCCCATGTAGCAGCAGATACAGCACCTCCAACACTAACGGAGTCAGTAGCTACAGAGACAGGGAGGGGACATATCAGAATCTGAGAACAATAGACTGGAGTGTTACAACAATGCACAGGAGTTTGCGTTTAACTAATGTATGTCTTGGTATTGTCTCCATCACGAAACCTGCCCACTACCAGCTTCATAATACCCTGAGTCTCCACCACTGTGTCTGTGCCGTTGCGAATAAACCATTGCCAATGCCTTTCTAAAGGTCAAACTTTATAGTTACAGTTGTCTGCAGGCCACTGCTCCAGTTACGAATAAATCGATCACAAACTTGTAATGTCTCTAAAGTAAGTTTATGATAGGGACACCGTGTCAGAATAATAATGTCACTGGATGGATAATTCAGAAGCACAAGTTAGAATATTCAAGATACTGTCTCAAATCCAACCACAGCTGATCGCAGAACTTAGTTTCAAATGATAAGAATCTAAATACAAACAAATGCGCGAACTGTAACCAGGAGCATTTTGTCTAAAACTCTATCTGTTTCACTGATGTCCTTTGGTAAAGAAATCTCACATCATTATTTGGTCAGGATTGAGAGTGACGTCAGACCCACAACAATGTGCTTGGCTCTGTCCTGCCTTGTGGAATGCTCATAATTAAGCGCAATTAGTGATGGTTATCAAATGCTGCCCTTCACAGTGATGCTGATATCCCATGAAATACCAAAAAGGAACATTAAATCAAATGGAGAAAGCTACTGAAGATCTGAAATAAAAACAAGCAAAGTGCTGGGGAATCGGAACAGGTTTGGCAGCTTCTGTTGAGAGAAAAACAGAATTAACGCTTTCAGTCCACTCAGCATGCATCAGATCGGAAGGCAGCTTGGAAATAGTGTAATTTGTTTTAGTGGAGTGAATTGAATATATGGAGGAATAGAGAGATAGAGAAAAAGATTCCAAGAAAAAAAAACAATTGTTGTTAATCAGCTAGGATGGTAATAAAATGTGATATTAATCTCGTTGATTTTTCATTTTTTCCCATATCCCTGAGTATCATACCCATGTAGATATCTATCCAAGCCCCTTTTGAAAATGATATATATCCCCTCTGTCTCTCTTCCCTGAGTGTGGTCATCTTCTTTAATTCATTTATGTGACATGGGTGTAACTGGTTGGGCCACTATGTATTTCCCTTTCCGGGTTGCCCATGAGAAGATGTTGGTGAGCTGCCTTCTTGAACAATAGCAGTCCACATGCTGTAGGCTGCCAGTGCTTAGGTATGTTTGGTTCATTTATTTGGGACCTTGTAGTGACGAAATTGAATGCTGGTTTGGTCACTTGAGAGTCAATTACATTGCTTTGGGTCTGGTGTCACATGTAGGCCTGACCACATGAAAATAACAGATTTCCTTCCACGAAGGACACAAGTTGGCTAGGTGTTTGTTTTTATTTAACAATTGACAGTCTTTCGTTAGATTGCTAATCCAAATAATCCAGTGAATTCAAATTCCACAATCTGATGGGGCGGGATTCAAGTTTAGGTCTGAGTTATTAGCTGGGACCCTGGATTAATAGTCTGGAGATAATAGCACTAGACCATCCCATCTCCAGCATCTACACTGGTAATGGTAGTGTTGTTTTATTGTGACTGAGGTGCAGAAAATTGTGCAGTTACGTTGTCAACTACTTTCATGGAGAACAGAACCGGTAATATTTCAGGTCACATGGACTGTGCAGAGCTGCAATGGTTTCTCATCCAGGAATAGAAACTGAGGCGAGAAAGCCATTTGTTAACACTGAATGGGTGTGACATATATACAGAGATTTGACTCGTTCCCATCACTGGAAAGTCAGAGGAAAACCCTGCATGGTTTTGTTGGTTTTGTGTTATCAGCTACTGCAATGATTTAGGGAAACCTGAGGATCTGGTGTCTCCACTCTGGACAAGGTTAGGCCACTGCATTTTGAAGAGCGTATGGGTCTGCAGAGACTGCATAGGAAGGAGTAGGCCACTGCACTATGCTTTCTGAGATTTGCACAAATATTTCTCAATGTTGTACCTTTTCCGTGTGCAAAGTATGAAGCCAGTTAATTTCAGCAATGACGTCACAGAGCTGTGAAACCTCCATCAGCATAAATTGTAGTCTTAAACCAGGGAGAGGACAGTTCTCAAAATGTCTATCAACTGTTTTGATTCTGGAACTTTGCAGGCATGAGTGGGTGATGTATCCATTTTGCCAGAGTGCGATCCTTTCATGTCAAGGTGACAGAGGCCATCTCCGTCCAGTGAGGTGAATATGTTGGTTCTGTCTCCACAGAGGAAGGAACAGAAAAATCTTCCCGAAATGTTAGGAATATGGTGACTGGCGAAAATGTGACACTGCAAGAAGTTAGAATTAGTAAAGAGGAAGTACTGGAGAAAAAAAAAACTCATTGTATTGAATATTGGTAAGTTGCTGGACGAAATGTGTTCCGAATTTCGAGGGCTACAGAGTTAGGGCTGGCCAGTTGTGCTTGCCGGGTAGCTCTTTTGGAGCAGGTACAGACACGCTGGGTCAATGTCCTAAATCTATACTGTCAATTCCTTAACTCTATGAGGGAGGGCAAAGTATGTCAAAACTTTTTATGTTATGGAAAGGATCCTGCATACTTGGAAGCAGCTACTGTGACCACAAACATTTAAAACAGGAGCGAGATGGAAAACAGCATACCAACTGATAAATAAGTCGATGTTAGTTGTGAGGGAAAATTTTAGAATTTTTTTAGTAATTCATAATAGCAAGGTCTTTGACGAATAATTATATGATTTGTGAAGTCAGCCTAGATTTTAGAAATGGAAATCATTTTTGATGCACCACTTGGAGTTTGTGGAGGATGTTGATTGTGACAACAACAAATGAGAAACAATGGGAGCAGTGTATTTGAATTTTCAGGAGGCTTTTGACAGGTGAGTGAAGAACGTTAGAGTCCTTGTGTAAGGGGTGAATATACTACATGGATTGAGAATTGGATAATGAGTAGAATACAGAGAGTAAGATTCTGCTCTGGACTAAAGGTCTTTGGTCATAGGGTATCCCATATATCAGTGCCTGGAGCACAGCTGCTCACAAGGCAAAGAAATTATTTGAATGTGAGCAACGAATACAGTTCTTTTCATTTTGTATTTATTAGAAGATGAGAGGTTGGGAAATGCAGTTATCAATTACACTATTCACACTAGCCAGAAAGTAATCTGGACAGTATATGGTACGTTGTCCTTCATTATAAAATGATTCAAGTGTTGGATTAAATTCATCTTCCTGCAGTTGTAGAGTATTGCTTGGACAGTATTTCGGTCACTGATTACAGATTCTCTCTCCTTTATAAGGAATGATTACATTGCGACTGTGATAGTGCAAAATACTTTCACCAGACTTATTCCTGAGATGATGGTGCCGTGAGGAAAGTGTGAGGAAAATGAGTGTTTAATCCGTGGCGCTGAAAGAAAATAGCAGGTTTTACTATTAAACTTGAAGTTTCGGGACTAACACTCATATTGTCAAGACAAAGACAGTGATCATGTGAAACATTACATTTTTCCATGATATTTGATTCCCAATAGTACAAATACCTGCCCGGAGCCCCCATGTTGGTTGTGAGGCAGCTCCAGGCTCTGAATGAACTCTCACTGTCTCAATGTGCAGTTGGTGTATGAACCTGCACTGTTCACAAATCTGTCAGCAGCCACAACACCTTATTCCTGAAAGAGTTAGCCATTCCCACCAGGTTGTAACCTCCATCGAAATACCAGTCTGTCTTCTCGGAGATAGAAGCTTTTTCCTTGAGACTTGGCACAAACCAGCCACTTTCCCTTTTCACCTTCAGTAAACCAAGCTAAAGTAATACGTGTACCACTGGCAATGGATCCAGGAGGAATAACATAGAGTAATTTATCTGTGTAGTTTCTCCTTCACTGTCTGTCATGTTGGGGCATCAATGACATCTTCCTATTTCTGCATAACTGACTTGACAGGCTGAATGGTCTCTTCTTGCTCACATGGAAGAGGCTCAAAGACCTGACTTGGCAACTCCTGGTTCCTGTTTAACACCTCGATGTGCTGACTAAACTCCTTCCCTCTTCGTGTAATAGGCAGGAGGGACTGAATGGGCGATGTCTTTCACATTCAATAGTTTCAGTGGGTTGAATATATTCCGTTGAAACCAGCTTGAGGTGCTGACTGAGCTCCTGTTATTTAACTGTAGAACACTAAAAAGAGACATTTCAAGTAAGACCGTTACAAGAATGTTACCTTCACCTTAACAACACAGTTTACATGCTATCCAGGTCTTGCTGCACATGGGCACGGACTGCTTCAGCAGTGGACAGGTGGCAAATTATTCTTAATGTTATGTGATCTTCAGAGAATATCTCCACTTCTAACTGTAAGATGTGGAAAAGACATTGAAACAGCTGAAGAAAACTTTCTTGAGGATGCAGACAGAGATGTCCTGTGACTGAAATGATTGATCCACAACAACCACAAATATCTTCCCTTGTCTGCTGAATGCCTCTAACCAGTGGGGAGTTTACAATTCATTCCAATTACATTCAATTCTGTTTGGTGTTCCTTGATACCATCCACAGTTAAATACTGCCTTTATTTCAGGGCCAGTCACTCTTACCACGTGTTCATATCTTTTATTCTCGTGAATAGGTCACGGTGTGGTTGTGAGGAATGTATCCTTCTCACAGAGGGTAGTGATACTGGGACTTCTGTATTCCAAAGAGGTAGGGGAAGTAGGTCACTAAGATATTTGGAAGGGGGCACAATGGATATATGAGGCATCAGAATGTTGAGGGCTGCAGGGATTGAGCATAAGAGAGGAGTTGAGGCTTTTGCAGATCAGGTATGATTATATTGAAGGGAAAGACAGGCCTGAAGGACTGAATGACGTATTCGCCTATCTGATGTGCTCTCATTCTGTTATTGGGAAGATATTCAGTGAATCTGAATTGGCAACATGACCAAGAAATGAAGACAGTTCTGTAAAGACAGAGGAGTGAGATGTTTCACACCATCACCTACCCTTTCTTTTCCCAAGAATATTTTCCAACGCTATGTCAAAAAGTGTGTGACAGTCTTCATCCGCTGAATGGTCTCCGCTGTTTCTGTGCACCAGGTTTGCGAGGTCCAGTGGAACATAGGAACATGGGACTGAGGAGAAGGGTTGGTCATTATACACTTTGAGCCTTCTTCACCAGGCACTAAGATTGTGGCTGATCAGGTTGTGGTCTCAGCCTCACTTTCCTGTCTGAAGTTCATTGTCCTTTACCATCCAGGGTCTCAGTAGCATGGCTTTGAATAAATGCAAACACACAGGCACAACAAACTTCTGGGGAAGAGCATTCCCACTCAAACAGCCCTTTGTGAATTTCTCCTCATCCCTGTTCAGACTGGGTTTGGAGAGGTCTCTGTTTCATTTTCTATTCCAGTTCCTTCATTGGTCATGATACATTTTAAATGTAACTAGGTTGGTGATATGGCTAATGATACAGTTCTCAGATTAGGTCAGGTTCTTTGCTAGGCACAAGTCAGGTAAATATCTTTAATTCGGCAAAGTAATTTACCAAAACCAACTTTCTCCAGCTATGATGGAAAACTACACGGCAAGCAATATGGACACCTATGTACGTTAATACTTACTGTTCAATCTATACTGAGTCGCAGTTTGAATGCACAGAAACATACACATACACAGACATACACTGAGACAGTCACAGTGTCACATACTGGTGCACACAGACATATGCATACATATGCATTAAGACAAACAGAAACAAAACTCTGCAGAATATGAGCTTGAAAGAGCTTTTCGTAGAAAAGGTTAAATTCAAGGCAAAAAGAAAATTGGGTACCTTAATAAGACTCCGACAGGCAAGATCTCCGATTTCATAAAATTGATGTTATACCCCAAGAAAGATCCAAATACATTAATCACTTGGGGCACAGATATCATCGAGTTAGTTAGAAAAAGAAGAATGTCATCTGCATAAAGTGCGATCTTATGCCATCCTGGTCCTACCTCCAGGGCAGTAATATTGTGGTCCCTCCGGATGGGCTCCGCCAACGGCTCAATCACCAATGTAAATAGTAACGGTGAAAGGGGGCACCCTTGACTGCTGCCTCAGCCATTGCTAAAATTGGCAGACGTTATACCATGAATGAAATCCGCTGCTTTGTCATTATATAATACTCTCACCCACCTGGCAAAGGCCCCTCCAAGGCCAAACAATTCCAGGACATAATAGAGGTATGGCCTCTCCACCCGGTCAAATGTTTTGTCTGCATCCACTACCAAGCCTGAAATCGACCTTTGCTGGCACACCTGACCATATTACCAAACTCCTATTATTATTAGACGACCTGTGACCCCCAATAAAACCTGTCTGGTCCTATTTCACAATGAAGGGCAAGACTTTCTCCAGCTTCAACGACAGCCTTTTCACCAAAACATTAAAGTCCACGTTTAATAAGGATATAGGTCTTTATAAAGTGCAATCCTTGGGAGATTACGGTAAAAAAATTCCTACTCTCAAGAGAGTACGGCACGGTGGCACAGTGGTTAGCACTGCTGCCTCACAGCGCCAGGGACCTGGGTTCAATTCCCGCCTCAGGCGACTGACTGTGTGGAGTTTGCACGTTCTCCCCGTGTCTGCGTGGGTTTCCTCCGGGTGCTTCGGTTTCCTCCCACAGTCCAAAGATGTGTGGGCCAGGTCAATTGGCCATGCTAAATTGCCCCTAGTGTTAGGTAAGGGGTATATGTAGGGGTATGGGTGGGTTGCGGGTCGGTGTGGACTTGTTGGGCCGAAGGGCCTGTTTCCACACTGTAAGTAATCTAATCTAATCATCCTGGAGGATGGGAGGCAGTCCTGACTGTATAAATAATTGTATATACCCAACATTAGCCCAGCCAGTATGTGTATGAATTCCTTTTAAATTTCACTCTAAAATCCATCTGGGCCCGATGCTTTACCACTCTGGAGCTGCCTCGCCGCCTTCTGTATGTCTTGGATTGCCAGAGGGGCATTCAAAAGAGACACCTACGCTGAAGTTACACCTGGGAACCGCCCAGAAAAGAACTTCATGAATTCTGCATTAATCTTTCTGGGATCGCAGGTTATGGTAGCACACTCACAAATGGATGTGATAGACTGGGGGCACTCTTCTTTCTGACCAACTATGCCAGATACCTACCCGGATTATCACCATATCCGAATACGCTCTCTTTCGCAAATGAAATCGCTCTCTTTGCTGTCTGGATGAGCACAGCGTTCAGAGCAGCCCGTACCATTGTAATTTGCTGCAGTTTAGTTACAGGCGGTCAGTCAAAATATGTTCTGTCAGCTGCTGCTCCCCCTTCTACTGCTTCCGAGTCGCCGAGGAAGAAATAATCAAACACCTTGCATAGACCTTGACAGTCTCCCAGAGCACCGTCGGATTATCTGCCGTCCAAATTAATGTACAAAATAATTTTTAAATCCCATGAAAAATATTCAATAAACTAGCTATTATTCAGGAGGAAAGTATCCATGCACCAGTATTTCGAGCCTGTCCCATCGCCACCATCCTAAACCTCCATGTACACTGCCAGACGATCAGAACTGGCTATGTTCCCAATTCCACAGGACAGCACTGAATTCAAAAAGACCAATGGGGCAAAAGCATGTCGATCCTAGTTTGGCACTTATGTCGGTTAGGAAAAAAGGTGAAGTCACTACCCTAAGGGTGAACCATCTCCACACATCCATCAAGCGCAGCTCCCTGTTTAGATCCAACAATTGCCGAGATTGCAGGGAATTATCCGCGAGAACCCAAAACATCCTATCCACCTTGGTATCCAAATGTCGGTTAAAGTCTCCCCCTATAATTGTATGACGGCCTTCAAGGGCCCATCAAGCTGGAGAGCTCATCCGTTAAAATTAAGGTGTGTACTGGGGCAAGATGGAGAATGGGAAAAATTTCTGTCTGCACGAGTTGCTCCTTCTTCTGAGGTATTTTAGGTGGTGGAAGTGATTTCCTCGAATTCCAGGAGCAGCACTTACCGTTTTATATGCTGTTGCATTGTTTTGGAATTTTGGGGAAATGTCAAAACAACAGCAGTTTTGAAAGGAAAAGTACAGAGAAAGAAAGCACATGGTGAGGACAGTGCAGGTGTTAGAGAGATAGAACCTGCACAGTTACTGCCTTTGATGTTTTTGAACTCATGGATCGCTGGACATCGGAGTGTGCCTGGGAAAATTAACAAACAGTGAGTTTCACGACTAATCTTGGAGAAACCTGTTTGGGCGAAGTTGAAAACACACAATCAGATAGGTTAATCGTTGTTTTAGTCTGTCCAATAGAAAGGCTGCAGTAGTGAGTGAAGTGGGATCTTTCTTGATTATGTTTTTGGAGGTTAGACCCTTAATTAAATTTAAAATATAAGCCATAACTACTAATTTAACCTGGTGCAGTGTTTGTAGAGGAATAAGACGGTGTTATTTTCTGGGTCTGTAGATTGTGAAGGAGCAAAAATGGCCTTTGCACTGATACGTACTTCTTGTCACATGTGGGAGTTTAAAGAGAGTTTAAGTTTTACTGCGGATTATATCTGCCATAAATGCTGTTGGATGTTAATCTTATCTAATCTAATGGATTGGTTGGAGAGGCAATTAGAAGCGATGAGGAATTTGCAACAGCAATAGCATGTGATGGATGGCAGTTATAGGAAAGGGGTAAGATCTCAGTTACAGTCAAAAAATGGGTTTACTCTAGGAAGGGTAAGAGAGGTAGGCACTTAGGGCAGGAGTGTTTTGTGCATGTGCCCATTTCAAACAGATATGCTGTTTTCCAAAATGTAGGGTGTGATGGATTCACAGGAGAACGTAGCGCGGAGAGCCAAGTTTCTGGTATTGAGACTGGCTCTAATGCAACGAGGGGTACGCCAGCTTCCAAGAGATCAATTGTGTTCGAGGATTCTGTAGTCAGAGGTACGGATAGGCGTTTCTGTGTTCAGCAGAGAGAAAGCAGAATGGAGTGTTGTTTCTGTGTTGTCAGAATCAAGGATGTCTCAGAGAAGGTGCAGAATGTTCTTACGGCGGAGAGGGGTCAGCAAGAGGTCATTGTCCACATTGGAACCAACGACATAGGAATGTGAAAGGCTGATATTCTGAAGAGAGATTACAGAGAGTTTGGCAAAAATTTTAAAAGAGATCCTCAAGGATGGCAATATCTGGTTTACTCCCAGTGCTACTAGCTAGTGAGGGTAGAATTGGAGGATAGAGCAGATGAATGCATGACTGAGGAGCTGGCGCATGAGAGAAGGATACACATTGTTGGATTATTGGAATCTGTTGTGGTTCTGTTTGCCGAGCTTGGAATTTGTGTTGCAGACGTTTCGTCCCCAGTCTGGGTGACATCCTCCGTGCATGGGAGCCTCCTGTGAAGCACTTCTATGATGTTTCCTCCGGCATTTATAGTGATTTGTATCTGCCGCTTCCGCTTGTCAGTTCCAGCTGTCCGCTGCAGTGGCCGGTATGTTGGGTCCACGTCGATGTGCTTTTTGATTGAATCTGTGGATGAGTGCCATTCATCTAGGATTTCCCTGGCTGTTCTCTGTTTAGCTGGTCCTATAATATAAGTGTTGTCCCAGTGTGTGGCTACTTAGGATAGCTGGTCATGTCGTTTCCTGGCTAGTTGGTGTTCATGGATGCGGATCGTTCACTGGCTTCGTGTTTGTCCTATGTCATGTTTTGTGCAGTCCTTGCATTGGATTTTGTACACTACATTGGTTTTGCTCATGCTGGATATTGGGTCCTTCGTCGTAGTGAGTTGTGGTCTGAGTGTGGCTGTTGGTTTGTGTGCTGTTATGAGTTCTATTGGTCACAGTAGTCTGGCTGTCAGTTCAGAAATGTTTTTGATGTATGGTAGTGTAGCTAGTCCTTTGGCTTGTGGCATGTCCTCCTTCCGTTGTCTTTCCCTTAAGCATCTGTTGATGAAATTGCAAGGGTATCCGTTTTTGGCATAGGTGTTGCTCTTCCTCGTTTTGCAGTTCTGCTGTGCTGCAGTGTGTTCTGGCCCTTTTGAACAGGGTCTTGATGCAACTTCTTTTGTGTGTTTTGGGGTGATTGCTTTCGTAGTTTAGGACTTGGTGTGTGTGTGTGTGTGTGTGTGTGTGTGTGTGTGTGTGTGTGTGTGTGTGTGTGTGTGTGTGTGTGTGTGTGTGTGTGTGTGTGTGTGTGTGTGTCTTTCTTGAATGGTGGCCCAGGCTTGAATGGCCCGATGGCCTACTCCTGCTTTTAGTTTGTACGTTCTTATGTAATGTGTCAACGTGAAATGGGAATCATTTTTGAGAAACTGACTGATAGACGCATACAGAGAAGAAATAGATGCAATGCATTTAGATTTTCAGAAAGAGCTTGATAAAGACTATGGTCTTGTGTGCAAACTCAAATGTCACGGCATTGGGACTAAAATATGAATATGATTTTAGAATAGGAGAACTGACACGAAAGAGTGAACAGGAATAAAATAATCTGTTTTGAAGTTGAAGGATCATGGCGTGACGTAGGGATCAGTGATTGGGCTCCAGCTATACTCAATGCATGTCAAATATTTAGTTGAGAGAATCATATGCAATATTTCTCAGTCTGTTGACAGCACTAAGTGACGTCGGATTGTTAGTGGGCGAGGAGGACTTTTAAAAAAGAGCTCCAAAGTGATTGAGACAAGTGGAGTGAATGGGCAAATACATGGCAGATGAAGATCAATGGGTGTGGATTTGACGGTGTGTACTGTGATAACTACAATAGAACAGCAACCTATCATTTGAGAAAGGATTGGATGAAACATGTTGGTCTTTAAAGGGATTTATGTTTCTTTTTTCTTTTCCTACTGCGTAGCACACCGTGTCCATGCAGGGCAGAGAGTTCTGAACCCAGAAGTCAATACTGGGAATGGCATTGGCACGCTGACCAGTGTACACAAACCCACCACGTGGGGAGCTTTAACATTGAAAAGGATCTGTATCTCCTTGTACGCCAGTCACTGAAAGCAATATTGCAAGAGCAGAAAGCAGGCTGGAAGATAAATGGTGTGTTGACCTTAATTTCTAGGGGATTGATGACTAAAGTAAGGGTGTCTTACTGCAGCTGTACAGGGCCTCAGTGAGAGCCCATCTAGAACCCTGTGCAATATTGTGTGCAGTATTGGTTTCCTTGTCTAATAAGGGACAAACCTGACATTGAGGGAGTGCAGTGAAGGATGACCAGACTGATCTCTGGGATGACAGGCTTGTTGTGAGAGCAGGGTTTGGGGCGATTGGGCCTTTATTCCATGGGATTTAGGAAAATGAGTGGAGATCTCTGTGAACCATATAAAACTCTGACAGTGTGAGACATATTGGAAGTAGGGATGATAATTCCCCTAATTGGGACGTCTAAAACAAAGGGCCAAAGTATTAGGTACAGACGGGCCACTCTGCATTGAGATGAGAATAAACGTCTGCACTCATTGACGAAAGACTCTGGGGATTTCTCTCCCACATAAGCTGTGGAACACAAGGCACTGAATATGAGTAAGGATTTTGCGATACAAAAGGGAGCGGGAGGCATCTGGAGTATGGCGGCTGCCACAAGCTCTCAGATGTTAGGAAGTAGGACTGTGTTTCCCACTCCCTTTTCTGATCCTGAGGCTGGTGCTGGAAGTTCTGTCAGTTTTATCCTTCCAAACCTCGGAGCAGTTTGAAACAATTTCGTGTCTTGCTTTACCATTTTAGAGATCATTGAGAAGTTTATCACATGCCTGTGTGTGTAGAGTATCGTTCAGGCCAGACCAGGAATGCATGGAATTCGCCAGGTCAGAATTCCCTTCTTGAAAGTACATTGATGAAGCAAATTGAAGTTTGCAATCGATATTGTTTTCAGCATCACCGTTACTGATACCAGATTTTAGATCTCGATATTTTATTAATTGTTATTAACTTGCAACAGCTGCCAGAGCATTAGCCTGGTCTGGATTAGTAATCCAGTGACAGGTCCACAACAGCACCATCTCCAGATAGGGACCTATTGGAAACCACACTGAGCTGATTATTTCTGTGCTGTTTGATAGATCTGTCAAAAAGAACTTCTACCAGTTTAACTATCGTGATGAGACTGATGGGGTAAATGGTCAGATTGTAATTATTCTCCACTTTGGGGACTGGACATAGTTGAGTAAGTTGCCACATTGTCCGGGAGATGTCAGAGTTGGAGCTGGAATGAAACAGCTTCCCCAGGGACACGGCTTGTTGTGCAGCACAAGTCTTCAGTCCTATTGCAGGAATGGTGTCAGGGCTCTTTGCCTTTGTCGTATCCACTATGCTCACCTGTTTCCTCATGTCACTTGCAGCAAATCAAATTGATTGAAGACTGGGACTGGCATCTGAGATTGTGTGGGCATCATGGTGAGGGTGAGGTGGACCATTCACTCAACACGTCTGGCGGAGTATCTTGCCAAAACTACATCATTATCTTTTGCACGGATGTAGAGGACTGTTCCATTATTTAGGATGGGAATAATAGTGGAGCCCTCTCCTCCATGAAATTGTTTAACCGTCCATCACCATTTATGGCTGGATGTGACAGTACAGTTGGTTTGTTGGTGTTGTGATCATTACACCCTGTCTATCAGATGTTACTGCTGCTGTTTGGATTGCAAACAGTCAATTCTGGTAGCTTTAACGGGTTGTCATCAGGTTTACGTACACACAATTGGGACACTGGGACGTTCACCTATACATCACTGAACCATAGATCAACTTGGTTGGAATGGTAGATTGAGGGATTATCCCAGGAAAAATGTTACAAATTGTGTTTGAATTTAATTCTTCTTCTGCTGCTGCTGTGGTCTGCAGAACCACATCAATGTCAGGAATACTCTATTTAAGAAAGTTTGGACAATTAGATCACTTAAAGTATTTGCTGATGAGTTATGACTTGGAAATAAATTGAGTGCAATGAAGGACTAGTGATGAAGGAGGAATGAAAGAGCCATAGGCTCGTAGAAACTTACAATATGCAAACTGACCTTTCGGTCCAACTCGTCCATGCACCCCTGGTTACATAAACTGAATGATTGCTATTTTTCTTCTTTTGGCACAGACCCCTCCAAACCTTTCCTATTCAGGTACGCATCCAATTGTCTTTCAAATGTTGTAATTGTACTCCCCAATGCCACTTCCTCTAACAGCTCGCTACATATACACACTACCCACTGTGAGAATCAACGGTCCCTTAGATCTCTTTTAAATGTCTTCTCTCTCACCTTAAACTTATCCTTTCTGTTTCTGGACACACCCACCCGGAGGACATGATCTTGTCTATTCATCCTATCCACGCCTCTCATGATGGAGTAAAGGTTACCTCTCAGCCTCCAACACAAAAGGAACAAAATCCCAGCCTATCCTTATATCTCAAAACCTCCCGTCTCCGTCACATCAATTTAAACATTTTTCTCCTTCCCAGTTTATAACATCCTTCCTATAGCAGGGTAACAAGAATTGCTTCAAATGTGACCTTACCATTCTCTTGTAGAACCACAACATGATGTGCCAATTCCTGTTATCAATGCTCTGACCGAGGGAAGTCAGCTTTCTTCCGCCTTATTCACTGCCCTGACAATCTGCGACTCCACTTTCATGGAACTGTGTACCTGGAATCTCTGTTTGGCAACACTCCCCAGCGTGCAACCATTTTCTGAATAAATCCTACACTCGTTTGTCTAAGAAAATGCAACATCTTACATTTATCTGCATGAAGCCTCATCAGCCAAACCTCAGCCCACTTGTCAAGTAGATCAAGATATCTTTGTTCTCTAAGATAGCCTTCTTCACTATCCAACATAACTCCAATTTTGGGCTTTTCATCTCCAAATTACTATCCACGGTTCCAAAGTTCTCATCCAAACAATTTACAAAAACAATGAACAACAGCAGCCTGGTCCTTGTGGTGCAACGTTGGACGCAGGCCACCAGTTGGAACAGCAAATCTCTCCCGCACCCTCTGTCTCCTACAAGCCAGTTTTGCATATAATTGGATAGCTCTCCCTGATCTCCTGTGATCTAACCTTATTAAATAGACGATCATGTGGAACATTGCTGGGCCTCACTAAGGTCCACGTAGACAACGTATGCTGCTTTACATTCATCTATCTTCCCGATCACCTCTTCAAAAACTGCAACCTAGTTTGTGAGACATGGATTCCCAGACATGAAGCCGTGCTGAATATCCCTAATCAGTCCTTGCCTTTCCAAATGCATGTAAATCCTGCCTCTCAGAATCTCTTATCCCACCTTGACATTAAACTTACTGGTCTGTAGTTCCCTGGGTTTTCCTTGCAGCCAAATTACAAATAATGTAACGACATTACCTGTCTTCCTGTCCTCCAGGAACTCAACCGTGGCTGTCAATGCTACAATAAGAAAGCAAGTTTCCTCAACCAGAAACTCAGACAGTAATTTGCTGGAAAAGCTCTACAGGTCTAGCAGCATCTGTGCAGAGAAATCCGAGTAAATATGTTACAACACGCGGGAAAACCCACACCCCACCCTACGCTAATTTGAATTTGCAACACAGAAAAGATTTAATCCGTGCTGTAATCTGCAAAAATTCGGAAGGCCAATAAACATCCTAAAGGTCACTATTTAAAATAAAAATTAACAACTTTTTAAAAAAAAGTCTAACAGAGAATAATTAACTAACAGTTATTTGCAGCTCCTTTTCCTGACCTATCTTTCATTTTCCCTTCGACAATACTGGTCCGATAAACCCCCTCCCACCCCCCTTCCATTAAGATAGACCAAAACATACAAATTTCAGAACCAGCCAGCTGTCGAATCTTCTCTTTGTATCCTCCTCTGTCTTCGTTTCTTCTCCTTAGAGTTTCTGCTCCACAGGTCATTGATAAATGACGGTACATTTCGGAGAGCTATTCTCCGGGCAGTCTGCAGATATTGGTGGCGTGGCAGTTCTCCCCAAACTTTTCTTTTTTTTGGCTTTATACCCAAAGCATCGGGTCATTTCATTCTTTTTAATATTGTCAAAATGCAAAATTCAAACTCGAGTGTAGTTTAGTTTCTTGGGAGATAATTTAAACAGATTGATCAAATTTGATTTCATTTTTTGTCTCATAGCATCCCAGGTACTGCCAGTTGCTGGATACATGTTACATTGTAAATTTTCCAGAACTCACTGTGCATGTAAATCCTTCAAATCTCTTAAAGATGCAGTACCCTTTATACGTTCATAACACAATCTTTCTCAAAAAGAGCCATCATAATTAAAACACAGTCTCATTTGTTTTTTTCTATTCTTTAAACACATTACTATAACATACAGATGACTTAAATCTAAGTTCACTTAACTTCTTCCCATATACCTACATTTAACATTGGATAAATACAAATCTCGTCTAAACTTTATCAGTTAAAACTGTGAGAACACATCTGCGATTACATTCTTACGACACACTAGATGTACAATTTTTAAATTAAAAGTATGTAACATAAGGCTCCAATGAAATAGCCTTTATAATGTTCAAAGAATATAATCAGATTGGGATCCGTGCACACAACTGTCTCCAACACGCTGTTTGTGAGTACACATTAAAATGTTATAAGGCTTGTTCCAAACTCAATGGTTCTTTCTCAATCATGGAATATTTTCTCTGGTGGATGTTGAGTTTCTTTTAAAAGTACAATCCCATTTCATTGTCCTGTAGCAGTATAGCTCCAACTCCCATGTCACTGGCGTCGATGGCAACTTTGAAAGGTTTTGAAACGTTTGGTGTATCTAAAACTAGTTTGGTGGTCAATATTCCTTTCTAATGGTCGAATGTCTCCTGGCGTTATTTCGTCCACCAAAACTTTGTGTTCTTCTTCAGCAAGTCAATTCACGGTGCCACTACACTGCTGACGGTTGGAACAAACTTCCGATAGAATCCGCTGACTCCTCAGGAGCGAAGCACCCTTTTCTTCGAGGTTAGTCATGGAAATTCCTGGGTAGCTTTTGTCTGTGTTCCATGGGTCAAATTTCCATGACCGATGTTTTGTCCCAAGGACATCAGGTCTGCTTTCGCGAATTCAGTTTTGTTTAATTTTATCACCAGTTTGGTTTCTCATATTCATTCAAAGAGCTCTGCCAACTGTACCACGTGATCTTTCCAGAACTTAGTAAAGATCATTACATCGTCTAAATGGATTGCACAGTTTATTATACAGGCCACAACTCTGTTCATGGATCTTTGGAATGTGTTGGGTGTGTTCTTCATTCCAAAGGGCATCACTTTGAATTGATAAAGTCCATTTTGCATTATAATTCAGAAATTTATTTTACCGTCTCTGAAAAATGTACCTGCCAGAAACCACAAATTAAGTCCAACTTTGTGATGTAACTGACTTGTCCAACTTTCTCGATATTCTCTTCCAATGTCAGCATTGGATATAAGTCTGATTTTGTGACAGTGTTGACTTTCCAATACTCCAACCAAAATCATTTAGTCCCATCCGATTTGGGAACTAAAATGATTGGCGAGCTCCACTCGCTCTGGCATGGTACGATGATGACCTCATTGAGCATGACCTCCACCTCCTTCTGGACATGTCTGGCTTTGAGAGGATTAAGCTGATAGGGGTGTTGATTTATCGGAATAGTATTCCATGTGTTTACTTCAGGTACAATGACATTAGTACCCCCAATATAATTCTTATATTTGTCCTCATATTGCAATAACAAACTTTTCAAATGCGTTCTATGCTTCTGAGGCAGATTGTTTATGAACCAATTCCACTGCTCAAGGACTTCTACATTTTTAACATATTTTGAGGCACACCAAAATCCACAACATTTGGAATTGATTCCTCACTCTGTGGGGCAGAAACGAGCACCGTTTCTCCAATTCTTTCCCTCCTCAACTTTTCCGGAGAGCACATTCATTTATAAGCCACATGAAGGGAATTCTGAATGTGGGAATGGGTGACAGAGGTGCTAATTTCTTTACTGCCTGTGGCTTACCTATTATTTGGCATATATGACACGTATGCCAGAAGCTAATCATATCTTTGTGAATTCCAGGTCAATAAAAATGTTTTTGTCCCTTAGCCTGACTCCTTCGAACCCCTTGGTGACCTCCCACAGGTAGTTCATGTGTTACCCGTAACACTTCCTGTCTCTATGCTGCCGGCAACATAATCTGGTGCACCTCGGCACAATACTCCTCTGCACTAATCTATCGTAGTCTCCATTTCCGTTTTAGGATTCTATATTTCTGATAATAATCCTCAGGAATATCTCGGCCTCACTTTTGGAGTCCGCATCGACATATATATCTTTTATCATCTTGCCTGTCTGTTGCAAATGCTTTCGACTTTCAGGACTAAACACCTTTGTCTGAACCTCTGTTTGTTCATGTTTGCGCTGCACCATTACGTCAAACAGGATGTCGGCTAACTGAACCATAACTCCTTCATCGTTGTCTTTAGTTTGTGCTTCGTGCTGTGACTTCGTGCTGGGATCTGGTTACTGTAAAGTCTGGGAAAATACCAGTATATTTCTGTTTTAACTCCTCAGTTTTTTTTATCTTCTTGGGGCTTCTCCACAACGAGAGGTATCACTCCCAACTTGGATCCTGCTAAATCATTCTTGAGAACAAACTGGATTCCTGGAACTCATACTCTGTCAGTCACTCCCACGGTTACTTCCCCAGACTTGAGTAGGCTCTCAAACCTGATCTTATGGAGAGAAAAGCTAAATTTCTGTCCATCTATCCCACAAATTATGACACTCTCAGGTAACAGATCAGAAATATTGTAAATTTGCTCATCTCTTACTACCAGAAACTGGTTATATCCTGTATCTCTCCAAATTATAATTTATTCTCCTTCTCCTCCTGTTTCTTTCTGAGTAAATTTTCATCACAGAGGCGAATTCTTTATAGAGATCAGGTACTAAGTCCATACCCAGCCTGTACCTAGGCTGTGCACTTTCCTGCAGCTCTTCGGTTCTTGTTGATGTTTCCTTTAAGACTTTCACTAATGCCACTGGCTTACCTTCTTTTCCCACATCTTATCCCACAGTCCCTTTCTTAACGATCAGCACTATGACCATACATACCCCTTCTTATGGCAGTGAAAGCATCTATTCCCAATGCCCTTCTGAAAATACGGGCACTGTAGTTTTCAATGTCCCACTCTATTACCTTTCACCGCGTTTATATACTCTGGGACATCTTCTTTAACCTGTGGTCCACTCTTATTCACCACTGTTTCTTTTACAATGTAGCATCTCCACATCTCCCAAATGCAATCCTTCACAGGACGAAATTCTGGTTGGAAACTTGTCTTATGCTGCAACATGTATTCATCTGCTAATTCTACTGCCCTTCTCAATTGCTGAACTTTCTGTTTCTCCATATGAATTCTTATCATCTCTGGAAGTGAGTTTTTTCAATTCCTTCAGCAGAGAAATCTCCATTAGAGCCTCATAGGTCATATCTATGTTTGAAGCAAGCATCCATCTATCAAAACGCCTATGTTTAATTATTTAAAACTCAATGTAAGTCTGACCTGATTACTTCTTTATGGTTTTGTACTGCTGTCTATATGATTCTGGTACCAATTCGTGAGCATTTCAAATAGCTTGGTTGACGTCTTGAGAATCTCGTAACCCCTCATTTGACAGCGGAAAAAATACCTCACTCGCCCTGCCTACCATATTAGTCTGAACTAGCATTACCTATAAATCCTTGGGCCACTCGAAATGCCAAGCCAATTTTTCAAATGAGATAAAGAAGGCAGCAACATCTTTCTCATTAAAATGTTGCAGAGTTTTGACATGGTTGCATATAACACTACCGTCTCTTTTAATCTCAATCTTTTTATTGTGACTTTGCTGACCAAATCGCAACTTCTCATGTTCAAATTCTCTCTCTTTTTGGTCAGCTAAGAACCTGCTCCTTCTCTTTTTCTCTCTGTCCGTTCTGTCTTGCTTTCTGTTCTTTTCTCTCTCTTTTTCTCTCCCTTTGTTTACCTTTAAACTTATTTTTCCTTAATTGTAATTTAAGTTTTCTTTTCACACACTACTGCACTTTTCTGTGTTTCTGACACACCTTAATATGTGAGAAATTCCCGGACAATTTCAGCTTTACTTTTGTCCTTGATTAAATCCAAATTGAACTTCCTTGCTAATTCTTAAAGTTTGGCCTTTATCTTTCCTTCTAAGATTTCGTGGCAAATTTGAGAATCATCTTCAAACCCCTCTTACCTTTTTAACAGCCAGTTATCTCACTTTTAATTTAAACAAACACACGTCATCGGAATTAAACTAGTTGTCTCACTGGCGTTTTACGTAAAGATCTCAGACACGAACGTGCATATGTTTAAATATACTTTGTTTTCTTTTCATCCCCAAAATCTATTCAAATCTGCTCAAATATCAGACTGGATCTGTCTAAACCTGTTCATATTGTGGACGAAAGCCCCTAAGCTGTTACGACACAGGGTTAAACCCTCACTTGATTTAAACCAGCCACACAAATAAAATTCACCTCATGCCATAAACTGTTCAATTTCGAGTGGCAAAGATCCATTTACAGAGGTCACAATTTAAAGTAAAATTAACAATTTTGTTATTAAGTACAACAGGGAATAATAAAAGAAACAAATATTTAGAACTTCCTTCGGTTAAACGTATCTTTTACCTCCCACTCTACAATACTGTTGAGATAAAACAGCAAAAAAAGGGTTTACAAAAATTATCACGTTTCAAAACCAGTCTGCTTTGTCGATTCTCCTTTGTAGACTTTCCTCTGTAGAATTTTCTCTCGGTTGGCATTGATGTTCTGCTGTACAAACCTCTTATAGACGGTACCTTTCAGAAAGTCCTTCAGCTCACAGTCTATCTTCCTGGATTCCCTTGGCAGTTCAAAATCCCCAGTTTTACAACTCTAAACATCGGGCCATTTCATTGATTTTGATGTCATCATATATTTCAAACTCCATTTGATATCAGTGTGTTGGGTCAAATCTTAATCTGGCCGGATTTAATTTGCTTTTTGTTTTGTGGCAACTCAGCTATTGATTTCACAGTCAAATGTTGCATTTACCTTCTTTCAGAACACTTTGTGCCAGCTTCCAGCCTCTCTTAAATGTAACATATATCTCTACACCTTCATAACAATAACTTTTATCTGCCCTGCATAGCTTTCCATCAATTTGATCAATTTAGTAAAATCACATGGTAGTCTTTTCTGTTCCAAAAAGCCCCATTTTCTCTATTCCTTTACTTAAATCCATCTTTCCAATTATCATTCCAATTACTTACAATTTTACTAGTATTCTTTGACAAATAATTCCATTGTGTGTGTGTGTGTGTGTGTGTGTGTGTGTGTGTGTGCATATTTGTGTGTATGTGATTGCATGTGTGTGTGTGGATGCACGTGTGTGTGTATATGCGTGCTTGTGCGTGTGTTTTGTGAATAATTCTTTGTAATTGGACTGACATGAAAGAATGAGATGTTATCACATTCCCATGTGAAAGAGTAAACGTGCAACGTTTCTAAGCTTTCTGATATCAAAAAAAATGTAAAAAACCTCCTGTATTCATGGTTGGAAAAGTGAACAAATCATGTTCACAGACCGAATGGCAGTAATGTCATGAACCTTAACTGGGATCATTAAATGACCAAATATTTAGTTTTCTCTTGAGAGTTTAAATTCAGCTTTATTTTTCAATTGTGTGATGCATACATTTTTATCAATAATCAATCAACATTGGTGACAAAACCAGAGGTTTCTGGAAATGCTCAGTAGTTCTGTCAGTATCTCTTGTGAGAAAGCTGATTCAACATAACGTAGAGAATGGGTCTGGGTTGTTTGTGTTATGCCAACAGTGGTCAGCGATATGCCGCTTAGGTGCATTAGTCAGGGGTAAATGTAGAGTAACAGAGTAGGGGAATGGGTCAGAATGGGTTCCTCTGCAAAGGGTCAGCTTGGACGTGCTTTTTGAAACGGCCTGTTTCTCCACTGTAGGCATTTTATGATTCTATGATTTCTTCATACAAAGGCAGGTCGGTGCCAGGATCAAGAATATCTCTGAGAATGCTAAGGGCGTATTGAAGTGAGAAGGTAAACAGCCAGAGGTCGTGGTTCACATTAGCACCAATGACATCGGTAAGAAGAGGGCAAGGTTGAAAGCCCCTGATAAGAAACTTCAGGGAGTTAGGAGTGAGTTTAAAAGCAGGATCTCCTGGGTTGTGTTTTTGAGATTACTCCCCAAGCATCTGGAAGTGACTCAAGGAAGAGGAAGCTAGTCGAGTTGAATATATAGCCAAGAGCTAGTTTGGAAGGAGGGTTTCTGATTTTGGATGATTCCGATCGCGTTCAGTGTATGTGGGAACAGTACAAAAAGGAAAGTGTGCACTTTAACTGGAGCCGCCCCACCATCCTGGAAGGGAGGTGTGATCGCGCAGATTTAAGCTAATGATACAGGAGGCTTGGAACCAAAGCAGCAGGTCAGAAACTGAGCAGAACGTAAAGGTTTGTCAAATAAACATGCAGAGCCATTTTAATGACCATGCTGAGGGAACCTATCACAACAACTTTAAAAATGTGAGTTGCAAGTTGGAGTAAATGATAGGCTCACTATTATCAGGGATCAATAAATAAGGATGGAGCGCCTGTGCACATTAGTATTAAAAGAGAAAGATAAATCAATAGAACTTTTGTTAAAACGTTTTCTAACTAAATGTGTGCAGTATTTGGGATAAAATGAATGAGCTGAAAGCGCAAAAAGGTATAAATAGGTACGGCATGGTGGGCATGACTGAAACGTGGTTTCAGGAAGGCCCGGACTGGGGTGTTAAATGTCCAAGGCTACCCAGTATTCAGACAAGAAGGAACATCAGGTGGAGTGCCTGTTGTCGTTAAGGATTATGTCAAGGCTGAATTAAGAAATGATACTAGCACGTGGGACAAAACTGATGAAATAAAACACACTGAAATAAATCTATTGGTAGGAGTATTTCCAGCCCACAAACTACCCCCCTCCCCTCCCCTCCCCACGACAAATTACTGTCAAAGTAAGGAATAGCATGAACCAGGAAATAACGATGGCTTGAGACAAGAGCACAAGAGTGATTATGGGAATGTGAGCATGCAAATTGACTAGATTAATCAATTTGGCAAGGGGAGCCTCAAAGAACGATTCGTCTATTACATGATGGATTATTTCATTGATTAACATGTAGTGGAACCAACCTGAGAACGGCTTTGGTATTACGTAGTAAAGAAGGAGTGATAAATCATATTGTAGTACAGGATCATCTTAGAAAGAGTGACCACAACCTGTTGGAGTTTCAGATTCAGACTGTAACACCGAAGACACAGTCACATAAGAGAGGTTTAGGGTTGGACAATGATACTTTTACTGGCCTGAGGAAGGGATTGGCCTGAGTGGACATGTCAAAAAGATTAAAGTGCAAGACATTTGAAGAATAGTGGCAACTACTTAGGAGATAGTCAAACCCCCTCAAATAAAATGTAAACCTGAGTGGAAGAGGAATTGTAAAAAGTTGAAAAGCAATCAATGTCTTAACAAGGAAGTCAACAATACCATGAAGGTTCTTGTCTGGTGGCATTATCGCTGACTGCTAATCCACATAATGTTCTGGAGACATGGGTTCAAATGCCACCACAGCAGATGGTGGAATTTAAATCCAACAGGAACCTGGAATTAAGAGTCTATTGGTGGTAATGAATCCATTGCTCATTGTTGGGAACACGCATATGATTCATTAATGTCCTTTAGGACCGGAAAACACCATCCTTACCTGGTCTGACCTACGTGTTACTTCCAACCCATACAAATTTGGTTGACGCTTAACTGCCCGCTGGGCAATTAGAGACAGACAATGAGTTATGTCTAACCAGTGACATGCTCATCCTTTAATGAATTAAAGAAAAATACTTTACTTGTCAGCAAACGGCTACTAAAAACAAAATCAAAAT